>NW_011499912.1:19356-127630 GCF_000495115.2 Populus euphratica | reverse complement strand
TTAAAAATATTAAAATATATTTTTTTTATTTTAAAAAAATTATTTTTAATATTAACACATCACAAAAATTTAAAAATATCAAAAAAATTAATTTAAAGTAAAAAATAAAACATTTTTGAAATATAAAAACAAACATACCATGATTAAATTTATAGTTTTTTAGTATTTTTCTAATTCTGTATTAATATAAAAGAATATATAAAAAATTATTTTAATATATTTTTAAATAAAACGAAATTAATTTAAAAACACCGTCGAGCATAATCTTCAGTACCCTCCGTGCTCTCATGAATGATCACTATCGAAGCACAAGATTTTTATCTCGGGTAAAAATTCAATCTCGTTTTTCACTAGGTGGGTAAAAAAAAAAATCTCATGCTTATGATTTATCAACTTATTAGTTCAGATTTCGAGAGATTCGGTTGTACTATTATTTGAGAGATCAATCAAACACTCCGATTTTTTTATTTTTCTTAATCATGATGATGGGCATTGTAGCTGTAATAAAACGACAAGATACATATTGATCGTGGAAATTAACTAAATTTAAGTCCCATCTAATAAAATCAGTGTGATATATCCGACAACTGTGTTGTACATGTCCAGTGAATTATTTTTTTACTGTAGTGATTGAAATACTTGCATGTCAAGCCAAATTCTGTGCTCTTCGAATGATCTTACAATCATCTGACCATTCTAAGATCCCAGTCGTGATAATTATATTTTAATTTCGGTAGAATTAATTTAATATCCTTTCACCTGGTATAAAATAATACTTCAAAGAAACAACGTGAGAGCCAGAGCTAGCCCGGGAGCAAGTGGCTCGAAACAGAAGGGAGGCTAGAAAAGCAAGCCATGAACGCGTGGAGGCGCAGACATGGAGGATGGACCTACAAAATAAAATCCAAGGTACCAGATTACTGTTCATGCGCACGCCTGTTGTCCTAAGAAAACCCATTATAGCATGATCATTAACAACACCCTTTACCTCTCACATCTCCTGGATTTACAATATCCTCTTGGTTCTTTCTTTCGTTTTTTTGTGTCTGGACGGCTCGTCTCAGCGGCCAGGATCAGCAAAAGCCAAACACAGCTCAAGATCCCGACCCCTCAGTCCTGATGTCTCCGAGAGATTATGAAAGATTTTTGCCTTTTTTATTTATGGATGCAAGGTCAAAGGCATGTGTTCGAGAGAGAGAGAGATGGGGATAGCCATCACTCTATCATTCTCGTGCTACGTGTCGGGAGCTGCAAAATCTTGAGCGTGAAAATGAGAATTGTTTTGGAGAATGGAGGGAACAGAACGTTCCATGTAATCTTCGAGGGCTGTACTGTTGTTCTTGAGATTTAGGCTTTGTATTAAATATAATGTTTAGAGATTAGAACGTCGGAGCCGTGAAGATCTTGGTGGTCCAGGCTTCGTAGTCACGGATCTTCTGTGATGGAAATAAGGAAAGGAAAAGAATATGATGCTTGTGAGCAGATGGTCTAGTGAATCAAGTTGTTCGACGCTAGCTATGATAAGAAAATTGTATCCAAGTTCAGTTTTCGGATTCAAATCACGATGCGGGTTGGAGCAGGTTATTAAAATTTAAATTAACTCGGTATAGTTTATGACTCGTTATAATTTAATTCGGAAGGACATCATTTGAAGAGTTTTTTTTTTTATATAAATAAATTAAACCTACATCATTGTTTTAAAAGAATCAAATTAAATTTTAATTGATTCCAAGCCAATGTTTCATGTGAAGAAATATCTTTAATTGATTCCAAGCCAATGTTTCATGTGAAGAAATATCTTTCATTATGTGGAGGCTCTTTTTGACCTTTTGATGGGGAAAAAAACCGTAATAAAGGTGGTGAGAGGTTTTTTTTTTAAAGAGTAATTATATTTATTATATAGCTTTTTCTTTTTTTTTAAAAAAAAGATTCATTTATTTATTATATTAAAGTATAAAAGACAAGTAGATTGTTTTAAACTCCTATAGAGTGTATCACATTTATATCATTAATCATCAACGCATGCCAAAAGCAATTGTCATTTTGTTGTACAAGTGAATGTTGAAATTCAAGAGTTTTTTTTTTTGGCCATTAAAATATTTTAAGGTTTTTTATTTTATTTTATAATATTGAATTTATCAAATACTGAACTTTTATAATTTGATTTGTTTTTTTATGAAGTTATATCGATTTTATAATATAAGTTGCTTGTTTTATGAGTTAGCTATATTAACTCTGGTTATTTTTTTTTTATCATTTTTAATTATTTTTTTCTTAACATCATATGTTAATATTGAGTTGATTGAGAATTAATTTTTATAATTTTATTTATTTATTATGAGGTTATCACAGTCTCATGACATAATTCACAAGTTTACGGGTTTGTTAGGTTGACTTGGATTTTTTTATTATTTTTTTAATTAATTTTTTTAAATAATTCAATATTGAGTTGATTGAGAATTAAACTTTATAATTTTTATTACTTGCTTTTTATGAGGTTATCATAGTCTTATGACCCGAATTATAGGTTAGGCTGGTTGACTTAGGTTTTTTTTGTTATTTTTTTTGTTGATTTTTGTTTCAATTTCATCCTTAAATATTGAGTTGATTGCTAATAAGACTTCATTATTTTTTATGGTTTGTATTCTTTGAGATTATCTTAGTCTTATGATCCAGGTCATGAATTTGGTCGATTGACTCAAGTGATTTTTTTTTTAATTTTATCTTTCAATATTAGACTGATTAGGAATTGAGTTTCATAATTGTTTTGATTCGCTTTCTATGAAATTATCCTGATCTCATGGTTCAGGTTTTAAAGGTTAAACTGAGTTGACTTTGCTTGTTTTCTTAGTTGAATTTTGCTTTCAATTTTATCATTCAATATTAGGTTGATTAGAATTATGTTTAATAATAATTTTTTATTTTCTTTCTACAAGGTTCTCAGGCTCTTATGAGCTGCATAGTGATTTTAAAAAGTTAGCCCAAGTTTATCTGAGATAATCTAATATGTTATCTTTTTAATTTTTTTAGCCAGATTATATTGTTATTGGTCGTGCAAACTTTATTTTTAACTTCTTAAGTCAACTGAGTCACATTAGGTCAATCCTTATATAGTTCGATTTTTTCTACTAAAAAAACTTTAACACCTAGATAGTTATTTTATGTTTAAAAAAATCCAATCCGCAGTAAAGTCTGAGCAATGATCTAGTCTATTAGCTTTAAGTAGATGCAATCACGTCTTATACATTAGAGAACCAAAATAACATAATTAACCTGATTGATAAAATTAAGATAAATACTAGTGTATTGGCTTAAGCTCCGCAGCAAGTCAATATCAATGTTTTTTTAAATGTAAAAAGAATATTAAATGTATAGAGAATGACATAGATGTCTTGGGTCAGATAACAATGCTAGGTCCAAGAACCTTGGGTTTGACAATTCTACAAGACCCAATCAAAGTGAATTGGACCAGACTGCGCTTGGGTCTGGCACCAAACATGGTTACTAGCTAGACCCAAGACCCTTGAGCTTGATATTGTTGCCAGACCCAAGGTGCTTGAGTCTATTAACCCATGCAAAACCTAAGAAAATAACAAATAAATAAAGAATAATTATGCACTATAGTTGTTAAGAGAGAGAAAAGAAAGAAAAAACACAAACAATTGATAATAACAAATAAATAAAGAATAAATGTGCACTATAATTATCAAGAGAGAAAAAAATAAAAAATAAAAACAATTGATCACATGTGGCAATTCAACAATGACATGTCTACACGCGTCTCACCATGTGGAAGAGAGCACGTTTGCGTTTCTAGTGATACAATGGAGGGCCAAATTTGGCCACAGGAAAGCGTCTTAAGCTCCTCTTTATTGGTGCGGCATTGCCTTTTCGTTGGGACTTGTGGAACACGTTCCCACAACTCTTCAATTAAAAAATAAAAAATATAATGTGAAAATACTAAACCTCCTTTCATGGTCCTCTTAATTACATAATATACCCATGCAAATTTTATTGTCGCAATTCACAGTAACTTGTGTTTAGAGTTATTGTGAAATCCCCAAGTCATTTAATTTTTTTATAATTTCAACTAGAATGATTGATAATAATTTTTCATCATTAGTTTATTAGGACTTTGAATTCAAAAATATCAAAAGACTAATGTTGCTTACAACAAATCACCACCCATGATCCATCTACTATGTAAAAAATAATTAAAAAAATATTTTCATAAACAAGGTTGTCAAAAACACATTTTGACATGACACAAAAAAATATAAAATAAACTTGGATAGTAAAAATAGATCATAAAATCATAAGTAAATTTTTTTATTTATAGTTCAAGCACTTTACGAGTGCAACTTAAATGCTATTTGAAACGAAAAACACCTTTACTGATAATTTTTTGATAATATTTACACTGAACTTTTCTAGAATTTTTATCAATATTTATATCATGTTGTCATCCCACATCAAGCCTATTACCAGAAGAATGTTTTTTAGATCCCATAAGTTTAACAATTTAAGAATCAACTGATATCAAACATGTAATCAATCTAAATATTTTATAATTGTAATTAAATTTTTATTAAAAAAGTACCAAATATATGTGTTTCAACAATAATACAGCCAGTGATGGAGACATTGGTGAGGTTAAAACAAATAAACTTTAAATCACAAATAATCATGACCAATAATATAAATCAACAATGACAATAAAATTAGCCAAGATTGTAATCATGACCAATAATATAAATCCCCTAAGCAGAGTGCATCTAAACTATAATCATGTTGCACCATCGAAATCTAGGCAAGAAAAAAAAATCCTCTCCAACTGTAAACAAATATAATTCAACACTCAAACTATAGTTTAAGCAGTAAACTATCCATAATACCAATTAGTCATAAATTGCAAATCCAGTTCCATCAATCACAGCTTATTCACATAGCAAGAAATAATGATAAAAAAAAACCCCACAAAATCCTCTAAATTTTTACCCGATATAAATAATTTCATGTTGTATATGTTTTTTCTTATCACAGTCTACTTCTGGTTTATCAAAATCTAAATTTTCATCACCTCTAAATCATTAGCAAACCAAACCAATATTAAACATAATAATTTATCAAGAAATTAATTAAATTTTGTTCAATTAATTAGCATATAACAATAAAAAGGTCACATCTCTTTCCAAAACTTTCTCAATAACGAAACAAAAGACATTATAAATGGAACAACTTACAATGTAGTGTCTGTAGACTGTAAAGGAAGCCATTGATGATGGGGAAAAAAATTGTTAATAAAGACTACATAGTAAGTCATTGTTGAAGATTGAAGAGGAGAGCGTTGTTGCTGTTGATGAAAAGGAAGTCGTGAACCGTTGATGATGGGGAAGAAGAAGCCGTGAAGCGTGAGTTATTACCAAGAAAACGTTGTCGTTGTTGATGAAGAAGAAGAGAAAGTCATGAAGACTGAGGTGTGAGGTTATGAGCTGTTGATAGAAAAATATTAGATTTAGAGATTTAGAATTTTAGGGATTTAGATTTTATTTGTTTTGTGTGTGTATGTGTAACTATGTATCAACTATCAACAATTGAAAAAAAAAAAAGAAAGTTGAAAGATTAAAAAACGTGTAATAGTCATTGGACAGCTAAAGGCAGTATATGTTTTTTGATTAAAGCGTTAAAATGGTCATGAAATCTTGTTTTTATGCAATTTTATCTAATTTTAATAATTTCATGTATTTCAACCTGATTTTATTTATTTTTGAGTTTTTTTGAACTATTTAACATGTTAAATATATATTAATTTATAAAATTATATGATTTTACAAATTAAATCATGATTTTAATAACCTTAACTGTAAGCCATCTCTTCTTCCCGGTACCTTCAAATGACCACCGCTCATCCAACTTCCTATGGATTTGCCTTTCTCCCATCAAATCTCCATCTGCCTCTGTAAAACAAGTCGCCACCACCCACCAACAATCTTCATCCCCTTCCTCTCTCCCCATTACACAAACAAGAGCATCCATCACTTTCTCCAGCAGATCACCATCCATAAGTCACCACCAGCCACCGATTTCTTTCTCTTTTATGCATTTGTTTATCTCTTGATTCCTTCGTAGGAGGGTTGTGTTTTGAATTACAACCTAGAAATCTTCTACATGTGGATTACAAAGAAGAAACTTGAATTGAAGGGTTAAAAAAACTGAACTAGATCTTACCAGATCATTTAGGTTTAACTACACAAATTTCTTTTATTGAATTTTTTATTTGGATCGGTGTAGATTTTAGATTGATCAAGTTCTCCATCCGGTCACTGGACAGCAGTCACTGGACAGTACTGATTTTAAAACTACTATTTTTAGACATATTGAAGCCGCAAGCGAGGAACTATTGATTGTTTCTCATGAAAAGAGATATATATATATATATATCGTGATTAGTATTTACTAAAACTTTAGAAAAGATACACAAGATAGCAGATCTCTCCATCTTCTCAACTTTTGACGAATGTGGGGAGATCAAAACCAAAATCTTTCTACAGTTGGGACCCAGGGACCCAAGTAGAAAAGCAGCATGTTTTTTCTTTGTTTTTTATTTACACCTAATCTTTATTTGCCATGGACCTCGTACCATCATGTTATCGTTGATGACATCTGTGCATGGTCACATCCTGCTCGAAACTGACCTCTATTGCAACTTTATCCTTCACTTTACAGCTTATGATCACCAGACAGGTACTTTAGCTGTTGTATTCACTGATTATTTCTCTCTATCCACTGCTCATATTATATTAGATTCGTTAATGATTAAGTTGTTAGGGAAGAAATTAAAAAGAAATCATCATTTGTTTATATATCGGATAAGAGTGAGGTAGACTGTTGCTTTTTTAACCCTCCCTTCTTAATGACAAGACAGGGATCAAGGCATTAATTAAGAAGGAGATTAACGCCTAGTTTATGACTATAAAACGCAATTGAGGTCATAAAACGGGTGGATTTGGCCTCTGGATTATAATCCTTGTGATTAACTTGCAATCAGACATTCGATTGTGCCTCCCTTTGATTTGATAGAGAAGATTGTCAAAAACCAGGGGTATCCCCAGGCACCAACGGAGAGCTGTATTGGCTGGGAGATCAATTCATGAGCAATCTATGTGTTACAGGATAAACTCTAAATAAGAGGGAAAAAGACAAAAACTCCAAATCTATACGAACTCAGTTTTTTCAGAACCGTGATACTTTCGGACAAGAAATGCTATATACTATAGACAAGGTATGCAAGATTTTTATACAAATATAGAAATCTTATCGGACAGCGTCACCCGATCTAACTAGATCGAGTTTTTATCTATATATTTATAATAAAAACAGATAAGTACTGTCCACCCTAAGTTTTTATAAGGGGAAAGCCCAACTAAACTGACTAAGATTAGGTCAGGGTTCATTCAATCCATATCCAATCTTGTATTTATTTTTTCGATGCATATATGATTTTTTATGTCTGGATTTTTACTTTGGACTTTTTTTTTAAAAAAAAAAATTGTTATATTTTTTTTGGGGGGTTTTATCTTATGATATTGTGATTTATAAATGATTTTTTTAATTTTTCATACTTTAATATCTTGCTATGTGATTTTCAATAATGATTAAAAAAATATAAAATCATATATTTAATGAGTGGACACAATTGTTTAAGTTGCTTGATGAGTTTATAAATAAGCTAGACTTTATCTTGCATACATACATACATACACGCATATATATATATATATATAGGTTCTTCCTCGAATAAATTTTAAGGTGATAATTCATTATTTTTGAACTCCACTAAACACTAAGTTTAAATTTACCGGACTCAATATTTTCACACTTAGTTAAATATTTGAGTCTATATTTATATTTTACTCTAATAAGTTATAAATGTTTTACCCAACTATCAAGATAATATTATATTTTTAGCCTCTCCACTTTATAAAAAAACTTGCAAAGTAGGATCGATTCTCAACTGCATATTTTATTTCCCAAAGGAAACCTTTTTACATGCATTATACACCTAAAGGGAGATTAAATTAGATTTTCAAAACCCAGAAATTAATCAATTATTCAATAAACAAATCTTACTCCCAAGCAACTTGGATGTTTTGGAACCACACCAATAATTAAATTTTTTTATTAAAAAAAAATATATCTTTTTATTATATATTAAATTAATTTAGATTAACCAATCAAATTCTAGTTGTTTATCCTTTAAATCTTTGCAAGCTTATCTGCAAGTTTGCTCATACATCGAATTTACGAGCTTATTTGATTAGATGATGGAATTATTGACTTCCAGGCTGGGAAAAAGTCTCAGTTTAGGCTCTAAAGAAGGTGGCATATTCATCACACCGTGGCCCATTTACTGCATGTTTCCCTGTATTCTTACGGGGGTCGAGGCTTTCCTTTTCTTTTTCTAAGCCGAGGTCTTAGGCTCTCATTTCGGCCTCCATCCAGTGCATTCATGGAATTTCAATTTAGGGTAAGTTTGCTCCGCATGAAATATTTTATAAATAAAAATTATTTTACATATAAAATATTTTTTTTATAAAATGCTATCCCATAAAATATTTTATATATAAAATGTTTTTCAATAATAGTGGTAAAATGATGATAATAACAATAAAAAAAAGTAATAATAAAATGATAATGACAAAAATAATAATAACAAAAGGTATCTTAGAATGCATGAGGTTGTCGCCCAGAAATAAAAGGGGTTTGTTCCCTTCCTTTACACTAGAGTTCAAGTGTTTTTGTGTATGATTGTCACTTTCCTGATAATTTACATGTTTACTAGGCTTACAAGATGTTTAACGAGTCTAAAAATTAGTTGTGATATATCCAAATTACAAAAAAAAAAAAAAGAATACCTTAAGTTATTCATGCATAGTTTTGCAGAAGAGATCCCATTTTTAACAAATCTAACATGGACTGGGCAGTCTACAACATGTTTAGGCATGTATTCCATCTATATTAACCCTACTTTTAACCTGATTAATTCAATAATATTGGTTTATTGGGGTGGAACTCTCTCATACAAGGGAGATTAACCTGTAAATAAAAACGTCAATATAAATTATAATATTAACCTTGAGATGACTTCTTCCAAGCTAAAAGCGCAGGATTATTGATGAACAAGTCGAGATGATGTTTTCCTTCCATCACTATAAGAATTTTAAGGCATTTGTAGTTAGGTCGACGCAGGATATATACAGGGGAGGTTTATCGGTGGAAAGCCGAGGGCGATCCCTCTTGATCTTGTTGAAAAAAATCAAGGGAGAAAAATATAAATGGAAATATATCTCGTTAATCTCATATTATTTTTCTAATAGAAAAGGGTTTTATAGACTTGTAATTAGGTTACAATAGCATGTATGGCAATAATAATGAATAGTATGAAAAATAAAAATAAAAAATGCATAGATTTAACATGGTTAGGTTAGGTTGTATGCCTGCATTCATAAAAAACGAGAAGTTGAATTTTCTCTAGGTATCATCATATAAATTTATAATAAATCCTAAATTCCAGTAAGAATCCTTTACCATACTGCACGGTGTGGTGCGTAGCAATAAATTGCATGTCGATCAACCAGTTTTTTTATTTGAGAATATAATTATGTGTGTTTTTTAAAATATTTTTTATTTGAAAATATATTAAAATAAAATATTTTATTTTTAAAAAATTATTTTTAACATTAGCACATCAAAATAATTTAAAAATATCAAAAAATATTAATTTGAAATAAAAAATAAAAAAATTTAAATTTTTTAAAATATAAAAATAAACACGACTCACAATTTTCATCTTGCCAAATATTCATCATTTAAGGAAATAAAAGGAAAAAGAAAAACCATAATATGAAACTCCACTTTTAGAACAGTAAGTAGGTGTTTATTATTTAGTACTTGGAGACATTAATCGAGTTGAAGTAATACTTGAACTTAATTGTAGTTACAGACTGTCAACTTATCAGCTGCATTCTTAAAAGGATAGACTTTCTCAATCAATAGTTCATAAAAAAAAAAAAAATCAATTCTCTGATTATGTAAAACCTCATATCTATATGCTTGGTCTTGCATGATACATCTTGTTCTTCGTCAAGTAAATGGCACTCCTACGAATCTAAGGAAATTTGAGGAAAAGAAGATAGAAGTTGCGGAGGCCAGTTTGGGGAATCGGACAAGATAATGGTTTCTAATGCTGGAAGAACTGAATGGACTGGCGAGGAAGCATCCAAACAAGTTGGAGAAACTAGCAAGGCTTTAGATGATCTTAGAAGAGTGAATAAGCTTCTTGCAGATGTGAGATCTGAACGGATTTCTTCACAAAAACCTCTAACATTCTCTAGAAAGCAAATGGAAGAACAAGAGCAGCTATTAAAAAGGCAACTACCAGAACCTGAAGAACGGAGGAAAAATATCGTGTCTTACATGACTAGTTTGACAGGTGCCAAAATAGAAGTGGAGAGGGAGAGTCAAGCTTAGGCTACAGAGGCTCGAAATAAGGAGCTTGAACGAGAATTATCCAAGGATAAGGAGCTCAAAGAAGAGTTACAAAAGGAGTTAGGAGTTAGAGAAGGAGAGATTGTCTCTGGAGCAAGCTATCGAGAGGGAGTTTTTTCTACAGC
This sequence comes from Populus euphratica, assembly GCF_000495115.2. Lineage (NCBI taxonomy): Eukaryota > Viridiplantae > Streptophyta > Magnoliopsida > Malpighiales > Salicaceae > Populus > Populus euphratica. The sequence continues at coordinate 116,957 of NW_011499912.1, read as the reverse complement.
AGGAACCGCATCAGAAAAATACTGAATTTGGAGAAATGCAGCATCTTCTTCATGTTAAAGAATCAGAATAAGTGGAAGCTAAACTAGATATCCAGAAGTTAAAATCTGAGCATGCTTCTCTTCAGCTTGTCCTGGAGAACAAAGACTTGCAACTCATTAACGCGATGAAGAATTGGGGGGTGAAGTAAACCAAGAGGTCGCCGAGCTGAAGACGCTAATGAGCAGTAACGAAGAACTTGTCCCCGCCGCCGCCACCACGCTAAGGGATAAAGAGGAGCATGTTCAGATTATGCAGGATGAATTGAACAATACAAGGGTTAAATTCTGAAGCAGAATCTATAGTGGAGAGGATCGTACAGCTTACAAACAAATTGGTTATCTCCATTAAAGATGAGAATGAACTAAGGCAATCTGACAACATGACCTTTGAATTAATTCAACAACCATTGGGTGAACCATGTGATGATTTTAGGTTGCAGTTTAAGTAGCTTGAAACTGAGCTCAAGTTAAACAGAGAGCTTAAGAGTGAAAGAAATGGAAGTTCTAGCTGCACAGAGAGCTCTCACAATTAAACACGAGGAACTTAAAATAGTTCTTGAGAGATTGGATACAAAAGAAAAGGAACTGAAAAACTTGAAGGAAGCAGCAGTTGAAGATGCTAACGATCCGAGGAAGCTTTATTCTTTAGCACGAGAGAGAATTGGTGAGAGAAGTACTGGAAACTTGGCTATAAAGAAACTCAAACTAGAGGCCGTTCAACTTGAAGTTGAAGCTGCCACCGGTGATGCTCAAAAACTTTCAGAAACGAGTCGAGAACTTTCAAAAAAAGCACGCTTGAGCATTGAGGTTAATGTTGATAGTAGTACTTCCATGAAAAACGGCTCTGATCCTGACCTTGTTCTGTTAGAGAACAACTATGTTTCAAGGAGGTTAAAACAGAGTCATCGTTGACCAGTAGCTGTTGAAAGATGCTGGTATTACTGCTGGTGCAGACTGATAGATTGTAAAGCTAGTGAAAAGATTGATAAATAGGCATCTAACTAGATTCTGTGTAGAGGGAACTGAGAGCGTCTTTCTGTTACAAAGTTTTTGACACGATAAATAGGAGATTCCCTCTATAATTCGCTGCATATTGAATTTGGGCAACATGTCCTAGCTTGGTAACCAGCCTCTATTGGACAACATAGTAATTGCAAGCATGTATGGTTTTGGTTCATGCCATCAACATGATCCTAATTTGGGTTTTCTATGTTTCGAGTTCTTTTTCAAATTCTATATTTGGGATTAAATGGCTGGCATGATCACCGACTTCTTCCATGAACGGGTGTCCTAATTGTGCTTCCATTAGCTTGCAAGCCATGCTGAGAAAACACAGGAATACTGAGCAAAGACAGGTGCTTTTGATCCTCTTCGTAAAGTGAGTTTTCTTAAGTTCAAACAGATATTAAAGTCTAAAAGTAAAAGCTGCACAAGCATACATGCACCTTTGCATTACATTCATCAAGAACCGGCTTTACTCCATTGAAAGTAAATAACCACCAGCAGTAGTCCCAGTTCCTATTACCAACTTGGATGAGAACGTTAAAAAGGTTCTATACAGGCTATAGATTAGTTAAGATGAATATGTACAAGTTTTTGTGAACTTAAAAAAGCTCCACTACCGGGCAGCAGCAGGGCTAACACCAAGGATATTCTTCACGGATGGTGGAAACCATGCTTGGTTGCTACCATCGCTGCTAGTCTGACCATCCATATATTGGCCATTACTTTGCACTGCATTACCCAGCGGCCTGTTCACTCTTGATCTCTGTATTTTCTTCCCAGTGAAAAATCCAACCTTCATGGCTGTAAATATACCCAAAGCTATCACAAGAGGTCTTACAGCCCAGTGAAAATCCTCAAGGTGTTGATATTTTTTGACGACCCCAGGACAAGTATTAAAAGAAACTAATTCCACTTCAGCTGGATCGGCCAAGAAATTGCTATTTTCTTGTCCAATTGTAAATCTTCCAGGGAACTTGACGATGAGGCAACCATTAGGTAGGATCCACCAAATCTTCCCAGTAGCCCAGGCCCCACCTGTTTTACGAGGCCATTCAAATCGAGGGCTAAGAACATTAGTTTTCAGTCTCACAAACTGACCAACAAAGTATGATTCAGCCATTTGAAGCTCTGAATATTTTCCTTTCCATAGAGTTTCCACACCTATAAATCCAACAGCCACACTTCCATCATGATTTATGGAATGAAGAATGCCAACTGGCGAGTGCTTATTGTTTTCCTCCAGGTGTACCCAATCCCCAGCTGCAAGGCCAAAACAGACTTTTTCCAAGGTTGAGACAGGAAGTCTTAATGGGTCATGGATGCCATGAACACTCACCAAAACAAAACCATCTCGATCAGGGTTGCGTTCTAGACCCACTACAGTTCCTTCTGGGACATCCATATTTTCAGGTTTGCAAGAATTAGGTGGCCTCCTGGAACGCACCATGTCTCCCACTTGCAGATGATCCTTTGACAGAAACCACTCTGTGTAACCAGCACCACTGGATTTCTCCAGGATTGTTCTGCTGCCAAACCCTGTCCAGCCTCCATCTACAAAAACTGCATTCTGCGAGCTGCAATTTGTGTTGCAAGGAGACACACATAAGCACAAGGTATGAACAAGAGAGCTTCCATTCCAGTAACCAAAATAAGAAGCAGATAACCATCCTTATAACTGAAGGTGAAAATAGCAATTCAAAGGGGAAAAAAAACTCAAACAGGATGTAAGACCAGACACAGTGGTGCAATATCCACTAGAGCAATATGCGAATATCTATGAAGGTTGAGCAAGAAAAGTAATAGTTATGTGCAAACAATAGCATGTATGAAGTGAATTTATGGAAAAGGGGTGTCTAAGCAAAACAAAAGCAAAGGTCAACTGACTCGGGAAAAAATCTGCTCCCTCAAGCATAAATTGGTCTCTGAAATTTGATTCACTTTGATGAGTGTGCAAACATATAAAATAAACAGCATTAGGGAGGGGGTGGGGGCGTGGCATCAGAGATTGTCCAATCCAAAGGTGTGAGAACAAGAAACAACAGAATCCCACAGAACCTGTCTCCTCTTCATATCAGAGCGGTGGAAATTTATGAAAAAACAGATTCTGTCAACACAGAAGTTAGCTATCCTAAACACGGTGCCATCTAAATTGTGGCAAGGGAAGCATAATTTTCCATACAAATATAAAATTGAAAATATTTGAGGATGAAAGGTAATAAAAAAAGAAAAAGAAAAAAGAACTAAGACACATAAAATCATAGTTTGATGTCCAACAGGCTGCTAATCCAAACAGGGCATTTGTAAATCTAAACATTAACGACAAACATATCACACAGCCCCACAACTCAATTTATCACATTCAACAGCATTTTCAAAGCAAGTGATATCTAGAAGCAAGTAATGAAAGACAGCGTTTTCATTTTACAAAAGATTGCAAAATATGCATGCCAACCCCCAACAGGATTTATGTGCCAAAGAATAACATACAACATAAGACCAACCTTTTGAATACACGTAATATGTCTGTCATCAAGGGGCGGCTCCTCAAGTCATATTCAAAGCAGCCACGAAGAATATTTTCAACTGGAGGAGGGAGGCCCTCGGGAATATGTGGTTTATCTTGTTTCCTAACCACTGAGTCATAAATTTCTTCAATTGACTTCCCACACCAAGGCAGAACACCAGTCAACATCTCCACAATGCTGCACCCAAATCCCCACGAATCAGTCTCAAAGGATATTGGACCTCTTATTTCTGGCTGCCACTGTTCTGGAGCCATGTAGTTTGGGGTTCCAAGCCTCCAAGGCATATATGAGCTTGTCGATGGAATTCCAAGGAGCAGGTAAGGAATACCAATATCTCCCAGAACTGCTTGATCATTTTCATTAAGAAGGAAGCTACAAGGTTTAAGGTTAAGAACTAGGATTTCTTTTGCATGCAACTCTGCAATTCCCTGTGCCAACTCTATCCCATACCTGGAAATAAGTAAGCACTGAGGCTAGCCTGCCTTCGCCAATTCAATCACTTGGATTTTAATGAAAAATTAATAAATTCACCTCAAAACATCAGGTAATGTGAGCTTCCCTCCTTTTAGGAGAGCCATTTTGTCCCCAATTGATCCCTCATAAAACTTCATAACAATGCATATCTACAATGACATGCAAGCATTAGTCTTTCAAGATCGAAGGATTATTGAGAAAACGTATCCTCATTACAATATATATCAAGCATAAAGGCATCACTCACCTTTCCATTCATAACTGAAATTCCATGTAGAAAACACACATTTTCTACACCTTGACACTTGGAAAACAAACCATCAAACTTATCCAACACAAGCCTCATATGTTCCTCCTTAAGAGTTTGCAACATCTTGACAGCCACTTCATGATACTCATCGTAATCTTCAGTGGATTGATGATGAGTAGCCAACCAAACATCACCAAAAGGTCCCCTCCCAATTCTATGTCTAAGCTTCAATTTTGCAGGATCAATCCTGTGAGGTGACTGGTTCGATGAGGCCATCACAGTTCTAAGGTGATCAGGATCCTCATAAAGCTCATACTCGAAAGGAGTCACGGGTTGAGCAGGAACAACTTTGCTGGCCATTCTATCCCCTACAGAAAAAAACATCAGGTTGATTTAAAAAAGAAGACAACTTGACAAAAACCCATCAAAAAAAAATAATTGAACAGCAATAGTATGAACTCAAAACAGTAGTCTCTGATATTCCTACATACAAAACAACTAAATGCAACAAACATCTCATCAAACAATTACCACAAGAAGATTTGGGATCATAAATTATATCTTTGATTACGCAACCAGTAGCTGACTTTATACCAAATTCACAAAATTTATGCTGTCTATGATTGCTAGCAAATTGATCACTAGAAAAATACCTCTTTTTTCTCAGAATCAAAACAGTTTCTTAAGGACCCTTTTGGCTTCTATTAAAGGAAAGGCAAAAAAGTTCTAACCTTTGAATATCCTGCTTTCACCCGTTTACTTTTTGCTTCACCTGACCACCTAAAGAACATGAAAAAAAGCCCGAAACCCAGAATTCATACTTTGACTCTCTCATTAATTCTTAACAGTTTCCAAGCAACCAAGCAAAGTTTCTAGCTTTAACAAAATTACTCCTAAATTTGAAAACATACAAGAAAGAAGAAGAAGAAGAATACTTACTCTTGAGGAACTGATTAAAGAGAGGCCTGAAGAGAATATATAGAAAAGCTTAAAAAAGCCCAAGAAATTTCGACGAATTGATCAAACTGTATTCGAAAAGGGTAAACTTGTTAACAAGAACAACAATAATAATATTGACAATCTAGTAGAGAAAAAGAAAGAAATATCGAAAGTAACAGGGAGAGCACCAGAGAAACAAAATTGCTGTCTGCGAAGAGATGCGAATTATGAGACCAACAACAGACATAAGAGGGACTAGACTCTGTCTATATCCTAGTTGATGTTGTGGAGATATTATTATAGTGGGAGAAGATCCACCGGTAATGCTATCTATTCTGTGTGGGGCCTGGATTTGAGTACTCTTGATTATGATTGGGATATATATTACCACTTTAAAATCACCATTGAGTCCCGCATCTGGGGCAAACACCCCTCCCTCCTTTTTCTTTTAATATATTTTTTAGTTGATTCATCTAAGCTATATGAATTATACGCATATTTTTTTTTATAGCATTGAATTATGATCGAGTTTAAAATAAGTTATTTAATTTAAAGATTTTATTTGGGATTGGTTTCATATTTGAGTAATGGTTTTTCCTTTCAAATAAATAAATAATGCTGAATTCATTCAAAAGTACTTTAAAAGGATTTCCGTGCAGATTTAAGATTATGGTTATAATTTAAAATATTTTTTAATATTAATATATCATAATAATCTAAAAATATAAAAAAATATTATTTTTAATAAAAAATTAAATTTTTTTAAAATGCAGTCTACAAGATGTTGCCAAAAACTCACTTAATCAAATTATTTTGGAATCTGACTTTGCATTGAAGGCTCTTCCATGCTTATCCTCCGACATTAGGTTCTTTTCATCCCATTATTTTCCAGGACATTCTCTCTGTGTTCAAGATGGACGGACTCTTGCAGTTTATTCATATCATTCGAAAAGAAAATCAATGTGCAGATTTCACGGCCAAGCTCGGTTCTTCTCAAAAAGGCAGGGCAGAACTAAGATAATTTTTTAAGGAAAAAAACTAATATCACAAGATATAATTTGTTTTTTAATCTAACATACATAAATATGTATTGTAAACATAAAAACATCATATTATTTAGTTTTGTGCAAAGAAAAACATAGAACAATATAAAATTTACTATAAACAATATAAGTAATGTTAAAACTTATTATAAATATAGAACAATTTTTGTATGGGTTAAGAGGTTAAGAACAATATCAAATTAAATCAAAGTTATAAAATTAATTTTATTTTCATAATAGATCAACCGGTTTAATTTTGTTGGTCTTCGTACCTATCAAATATAAATATATAAAATTTTTAGAAAACATTTGCTAAAATGAAGTATTATTTTTGTTTTAACAAAAAAAAAAATCATCCTCTATTTTATTATGAATCTTGTTTCAATAATTTTCATTGTTGAAAAGGCTCATTTAGTGGTTGTTGTTGAAACAAGAAAAGTCAAAACAAGCCTAATTAATCTATAAATTAATGGATAAATTATTGATTTTTCAATTTTTATCAATCGTTGGCATAAATCAATGATCAATGATAAATTTTTTTAACTCTGGATAATCAGCTACATTATTCTTGTAATACTGTAACTAGAATCTTAACTGTATTTTTTGGTTGTAAAGTTGCGCTTAACATGAAAAGCTCAATTGCTTGCTCATTAAATATATTAATTAACTCTTGTAATTGTTGATCAATAATAATTGTAAAAATATCAACTCGATAATGATATTCAACTATTACTAAATTATTATTTCAGTAAGGTCATCCTACATTAAAAATACAAGTTTTCATATTAAAAACTTCAATATCTTACAAAATAATATCACTTTTTTTAAAAGAATTTTTTAGCTATCATCTTTTAACTTTTAAATCAATGAATGTGGTAGACACCAAATACATAATATTTAAAATATCTTGAGATTTTTATTGCAAGACTTGACAAAAAAAATCAATAATCAAATGATATTAACAACTTAATTGCAAAAACTACATCACCATATTAAAAATAAGCAGATTCTTCTGAAATAATTTTTTTTAAGAATCAAGCAATTTGTTTTGTATATTTTTATCATATTGAAATTTGATTTGAAGTGTAAACTTTACAATATTTTCAGGTCATTACAAACCACCTACTTGATTAGCTAATTTACTCGTTTTAATTTAACTAATAATAATTAAATGTTTAATTTAAGCTGATTTATGAGCTTATAATTCATTATGGTGTTTGAAACACTAATAATATTGATAATAAAAATCAAAGTCTAAAAAAAATATAAAATTAAATACATATGTAGCTAATTATAATTGATAAGAGCAATTAAAATTAACATTTTATTAATAATCAAACAAAATTTTAGATTATTAATATTACGATGATAACAAAGATACGTAAAATTTAAGCGTTATTTATGTTGATTCGAAGTCTCTTAAATGGGTTATTGTGAAGTTCCTTAAGAGTCAAGGCATGGCAGGAGTTGACCACGAGATTATAAGCTCTAACCTTTATTTAATTACTCAAATTAGTTCTAACACAACTTAGGCTATGTTTGTTTCTCAGAAAACAGTTTCTGGGAAACCATTTTCCAAACTTTCCTGTGTTTGTTTGTCATTAGGAAAGTTGGTCAACGGAAAACATTTTCCGGTCAACAAAAAACACTTTCCAGTCAACGGAAAACACTTTCCGGTCAACGGAAAACACTTTCCGGTCAACGGAAAACACTTTCTGGTCAACGAAAATATTTTTTAGTCAAAAAAAAATTTGCTTAATTTTCAGGAAATTGTTTTCCTTTTTGCTGTGTTTGTTTTCCGGAAAGTGGTTTCCGGAAAAACACTTTCCAAATTTTCTTGTGTTTGTTTTGCAGGAAGTGATTTTTGGGAAATCACTTTCCAAACTTTCTTGTGTTTGTTTGCTGTTAGGAAAGTTGATAAAATGAAAACACTTTCCAGTCAAAGGAAAATTTGGCTTGATTTTCAGGAAAGTGTTTTCCTGAAAAATTTGGGAGGAAAACACTTTCCGGAAGTTGTGAAAAGTTTAGAAATGTCATTATTTACTGATTATATCAAATTTGGTCTTCATTCTTTTGATTGTTATTTATTTTGTTTGAAATACTTTATGAAATGTTAATTATTATTATTTTAATTTCTTCATCTTTTTTTTTAGATTTGATCTTTATTATTTTGATTATTATTTATTTTATTTGAGATAATTTATGATTTTTTTTTTCAATTTCATTATTATTCAACTTTTTAATTTGTAAGATTTATTTCTTATTATTTTAATAAACTTGAGAAAAATAAAATATTAATAAATTATTTTCCAGTTTATTTTCCATGACATAACCAAACACTGGAAAGTGTTTTCCAGTTCATTTTCCATAACACTACCAAATATCGGAAAATACTTTACTTTTCAGGAATTCATTTTCCCCAGAATTCACTTTCCCGGAATTCACTTTCCTCGGAATTCACTTTCCAAAAAGAAACAACTTTCCTGCAAACAAACGGGGCCTTAATTAAAATATCAAATGGCGACGCTACGAAGCTGAAATATTTGCAATAGAAATCTAAAATAACAGTCAATGTCCTTATTGCAAGACATTACTGAAAGATGCAATTAAACAAGTTTAAGAAACGTAGCAACAAGGCCATAGACATGTGCAAGCAGCCTCTAACCTTGGTTTTTACAAGTTTAATATTATTATGTTAGATTTTTTTTTTTGAACTTATAAAATTTTTGTTGGTTAGCTAAATAGTTTTTGTTTTTTTGCACAGAATTCGTAAATAATCATGTTTCAAATCTTGGTTTAATAAAAGCTAAAATAACTTGATTTTTATTTATAAAAACTTGTTTTTCATATATTTTTCATGCAAAAATTCATTTAACAACAGTTTTAATTAAATATGTTCTTTTTAAACCTATTTTTTTTAAATAGTATAGAATTAAATTGAATTTATTGATTATAATATAAAATTCCATTAATTTACTCTATGAAAATACTTCTTTTATTTTTTTAAAAGGATTTTTTTGTTTGATGATTTTAAATTTTTTTGTCTACTTTAATCTATTTTATATCAATTTACAATTATTTTTATATGAATATTAATAACTCAATCAAAATACAATTATTTTCAAGAATAAAAACCACAATGACAAAAACACAAGCACAATTGTCATAAGAGTTATTTAGCACAGTGATATATACTATTTTTCAAAATAATTTTTATTTAAAAATATATTAAAATATATTTATTATTTTTTAAAATTTATTTTTAACATCAACGTACTAAAACAATCTAAAAACACATAATTTAACAAAACAATGATTATACCACCACCCCAAACGAACCATTATTCCAACAAGCAGTCCGTGTCCAAATTCCAATCCCCTCGAAGAATGAAAGCAACCCCTCAAGCAGTCCAACTTTTGCTCCGCTTGCTTACCCCTCAATTATTGGCAATGGCAAACTTATTCAAGGAAGCTCTAGTTGTGAACCACAAGTAACCATGACCATCATGGCTAATTCTACACAAGTGTTTAGTCACCGTAGCGGGAGTTCCAAATCCCTCTCTTTTTCGGAGCTTGAATAAGTTTGCTACTTGCAGTTCTCAATCACATGTTTATGAACACTTCCACAACTTGGGTGCATCCACGTAGCTGGCTGACTGCTTTGATTGTTTGGTTTAGATGACAGTGACCCTCGGCTTCAAGTTCTGGATTTCATTGATGACTTTTTAGCATATTCCCATAGGCACAACCACGGTGCCTTGTGCGTGCAACCGGATCCATTCATAGTTCAATTGGCTGCTGATGAAATCCACTTATGATCCAGAGTCGATCTTGGTGGATGCACACTTCTGGATCATTCTCCATCGTCACCGTACAGCTAGGGTGAGTGAAGGGAACAACAACAACAGGAGGAGAATCCAACATGACACGGCCCAGAATCAGCAGCATGGTAAAAAGATGGGAAAAAGATATTCTTCGGGGGCATTACTATTCCATTTCGGATAAAGATAACTGAGTAGATTTTGAGTCCCATTGGTTTTAAGTTGGTGACAAGAAAAGGGCATGAAAGAAACGAAAGCAGATATTATAGACAAATTCACCATACTCTTAGAAGCCCTGTGACACCTGAACTAAAGATCAATATTTCCAAATTACCTTTCATATTTGTTTCAGTTTCACCATTGGCAATCAGCATTTAGCCAAATAAATGTTGGTTTAATGGTGTGAAATTCACACCACAAAACAAAACACAGGCATCGTATCATCATCTTTAGAGGCCAAGCCACCAAAACAGATACAGATGATCACAAGAAGCTGCCAGGTACTTGTATCCTTTTAAGTTTCATGAATGACATACCCATGCTTTAAGTTCTGAAGATCTCTCTACCCCTGGAAAAACAAGTTAGCACGGCCAGCCTGCTTTGAATTCCAGTTCTCAAGGGAAGTTAACCCAATTTTTCCGTTGTTCACATACCCTCTTCATTGAAGTCTGCTATGTACTGAACGCTGGATTTCTCTTCATCACCTCAACCCTCGTCACTCAAGGTTTACCTCTCCCAGTTCTTAGAAGCCCCAAGTTTTCATTACCTTACACATTTGCTTAAAAATAGCTGCGGCATTCCACATAATGTCAGATAAAATTACGGGTTAACAGTGGCAAATGGCAACAAAGCACAAGAACAAATCACAAGCATCCCTTTAGATTGGAGGCCAAGTGACAAAAAACATGATGGTCCAAAGAGGCTGCAATACAGTTTACATCCTTCTGTGAATGATAGCACACCCATTTCTTTTGTGTTGAAGATCTCTATAAACTTAAGTTCTAATCTCTGAATCACAACTTTATACTGCAAGTTGGCTACAAATTCAAGTCCATAGAGCAATTCAACCCGGTCACCAGATTTTCATTGAAACATGATCAAGAACAAACCTAATAAACATTGCATTAAAGGATTCAACAAGTTAACCCAGTTTTCATTGCCTGATCTTGCCTCAATCCTAAGCTAGCCAGCTTGTTTACAAGAACCTACATTCTTCATTAATACTGGGACCAATTAAACTCTTTTTTTTTGTGATGCTTAGATCTTTCTTTATAATTTCAACAAATGTCATCTTTATGTACCTCTCCCCTCCCATTCCTACAAACTATAAGTTGTGATCACCTTCTCAAGTTTCGCAATGGCAGTTCACATATTGCCAGATGACCCTTGGGGCTGAATAGTTTAAATAAGGCACCACAGAAATCCACAGGCATCAGTTTTGGAGACAAACTAACCAGAACAGGGTGTTCACGAGAGGGGAAAAGAGCTCTCTAAACTCTATCCTAATCTCTAAAACAGAACTGCATATTTTTGTAAGTGATAGCACACCTATGCTTTTAGAGTTAAAAATCTCTCTAACCTCGATCCTAATCTCTGAAACACAACTTTATACTGCTATTTCACAAAGAATTCCAGTTTACAAAGCAACTCGACCCTGTATTTCCGTAAAATAAGGAGGGTGGAAAGAGCAACAGAAACTACGCAGCAAGAAAGAAAGGAGAGGGAAATTTTTTTTCTACAATTCACTCCTTTCATTGCATAACATCAGTATATTTCAGAAAATATAGACATTAATAAATGGAATTCGTTTCCAATTTCACAAAATATAAGAAGATACTACACCATCAAGATAACAACTTTATTGAACAGGAAGCACCTTCTTAACAATCTCATCGCTAAGAGCAGCAATTTGTGAATCAAGTGCTTTAATAGTCTCCTCCTTCTGAATATCCAATTTAGCCAATGCTTCTTGTAACTCAACCTCAATTTTCTTCCTTCCTTCAGCCAACTTCTGCTCCACTTCACCCTGTGTTTCCTTCTTCATTTTATTCAATGCAGCCGATATTTCAGCCCTTGCTGCTCTCATAACAGCAGCAGCCTGTTCTTCAAGTTGCTTAACTTCTTCTGAAGTATCTTTAACACTGCTTAGCTTCTCCTTTATAGCTGCATCCCTTTCATCCATGAAATTACCAAGTGGGCTGAACCAGATTTTGTCCAAGGCAACCATGAGGACCAAGAACTCAACCATGATTATTGGAAGTGTTAAGTTGAAGTCAAAGAGTGCAGCCTTTTCTATTTCTTCAGCTAAAGAAGGTGGTGCGAAGGTTAAAGAAGTGGATGCAATGAGAGAGAGGGACTTGAGAGTGGAAGTCGAGAGAGACAGGAGTTGGGGTTTGGTGATTTTGAGGAGTTTAGGGAAGGAAAGTCGTGGGATTTGGAGTTTGGGCTTGGAGTTGGTTGGGAGGGAGGAGGATGAGAGGGTGATGAGAGGTTTGGAGGTGCCCATGATCATGTTGGCCATGGCTGATTACTGAAGACTCAAAATTTGGAGTCGTAGTGTCCTTAGGAGTGTGAGAGGTGATGTGATTGTGGAATTGGTAGATTTTGTGTGGAAATGGAGAGGGGGTTTTGGGAAGAGGGATTATCTCTTTCTTTGCCACTCAAATTGATGAGGTTTGTAATGAGCAAGAGGAAGTAGTGGAGGGGAGAGGCTTTGCATTTCAATGTTGTTTTTGCTTTGAAAATAAATAAAGTTTAACAGGTTAATAATTAGGTTTTAACCGAGTTATCGACTCATTGTGTCATAAAATCAAGTTTTATTAATCAAGTTTATACACACCCATACACACACATTACAATTATTTGAGTTATCTCTAAATAATTTTTTTATTTTTATAATTTAATTTTTTAATATTAAATTAATTAAAAATTATATTTAATTTATTTTAGAAAATTATCTTATGACCCGGATTTTAAATTAATCTAATTTCCTTAGTCTTATTTAAGGAGGGTTTGATTGCAAGAAAATTTATTTTTGAAATTAATTTGGGCTTTATTTGGAAGAAATTAAAGTTTTGGGGTCAAATTATAATTTTTTAGAATTAATTTGATGAAATCAGAGGCTTTATTGTATAAATATTGAAGTTTGATAATCAATTAGGGACTTAATTGAAGAAATATGAAACTAAGAACCAAAATAAAAAACACACGTAAATAAATGAGCTATAATTAACCCAAATCAGGGGCCAAAATGAAAAAAATTAGAAGTTTATTGATCAATTAAAGGTTAAATTGTATAAATTCAAGATCAAGGACCAATGTGAAAAAAGATAGTCAATTTCAAGGCCGGCAATTGAATTTGGCAGGGATGCAATTAAATTGATTTTACAATCAAGATTACAATTGAGGACTTGATTGAACAAATCACAAATTGAGGATCAATGTGAACTCTAACACGTTTTTATCACATTTTCCTTTTAAATAAAACGTCATGTTTTGTCCAAAACGACGATGTTTCATACACTGTTCAAAAAACACCAAAATGGTGCCGTTTTGAGCAGCATTGTAGCCTTTCTTCTTCTTCTGGACGCGTAGAAAACAAGGGAAGAAAGTTTCGTTCTTCTATTTTCATCGACGTTTCTTCCTCTAAAAAGCTCAAAAAGACACCAACCCAAAGCACCTGCTTGCTAAGCTGACCCATGGCCTTCCACATGTTGGATAAATGAAGGAAAAGTGCCTCATTGGGCAGTCGTAGGGTAGTAGCACAGTAGCCACCCTGACCTTTCTCCCCCCCTCTGTTTTTAACTATAAATATAGAGGGGGCAACACAAAAGAGAAAGGGCGAAAGACCAAAAAAGAAAAGAAAGAAGCAAAGAAGAGAATGGAAAAACCAAGAGAGAGAAAGAAAAGAAAGACTAGAGGAAAAAGAGAAGGAAAACATAGAAAAAGAAAACAAAAAAAAAAGAATAGAGAGAAAAGAAAGGAGCAAAATAGAGACAGAGAAGAGAGAACCAAGAGAGGAAAAAGAAAACAAAAAGAAGAGAAGAAAAAACAGATAAAAACAGGGAAAGAAATGATGAGCACAATCATCACTTGCACCTCCATCGACCCCAACAACTATGTCTTGCCACCTCCATCATTGTCAGCAACATTGTGAGCCACTTTAGGTTAGCCTTCTTCCCTCTCCTCCTCCACCTCTTTCTTCCTCTTCTGCATTCTTTTCTCCACTGTTCACGTTGCATGTGAACAATGAAGAGGCCCACTAATTAATAGGTTAGCAGCACCGAGCTAGCCCAACCCAAAATGGTTAGGCCAAGTCTAGCCTAAAAAAATTTCTTTTGAAAATTATAATTTTTCCTTCGTTTCTCTACTAAATTTTGCTTAGTATTTGGTTGGTAATTTACACTGTCAAAATACAAATTCAGTATTAAAATACTTGATTTTTTTCAACTTAAAAAAATTTATATATATATATATATATATATATTTTTGTGCATACGATCAAGTGTCTCAAAACTAAAAAAAATCATATTGTGTTTTTCATATATCAAAAAATAATTTTTTAGCTTTAATAACCAATTTATTAAAATCAAGAGAACATTTGTCAAAATTTCAAAAACAAAAAAAAAATTATTTTGTTTATTTTTTAGTATCCGAAATACGACATTACATATAATATATATTTCAAATATTAAATTTTTATTTGAACACCTGAACAATTAAGTTTTATCTTATTAAGATAAAATCATCTTTATTACAAAAGATTTTTCCTAAATCTTAGTCAGATAAGACTAATAATTAGAAAACACGATCAAACCTTAAACTTTAATCAGATAAATAAAACAATACAACTTACCTTAGATATGACATCTTAAAAATACTAATATTTTTTCTTTAAACAACCAATCTTTATCTGATTTTTGAAATAGTATTTTTAATCATCAAAATAATAAATAATGATTTCCATTTTATTTTTATTGATAAAAAAACAAGAATTTCTTATTTTTTTTTATATTTATCAGATACATCTTTATATTTTTCTATTTTTCTAGTAGATAGATGATCGGCATGAAAACACATACGTGCGACAGACATCAGAGAATTCACTGACACAAGGTATTCTCTAAAGTCAAGCACCACCACACATTGCAATCATATACACTGCATTTTCTACAGGTTAAAGCCACTAGAACATGCATGTCTTTTAAAAGGAAAAATGGCTAGTTAGGACAGTATTTTATTCGTATTCTAATGTGATACAACAAATTGCTTGCAATGTTACCGAAAAAAGAAAGATAGAACTCTGAAAATTGTAGTCAGTTTCCCTAAGATTAATACAAAAAAACCATTGTAGCTTCTGTTTTTTGCCCCTCACAGAGAAAAAAACCGTTTGGTTAATCATTTAGCTTCAGCTTTTTGCACCGAACCGCACATATAGCTAAAACTTGATTTTTATTTATTTTACATGCAAAAATCAATCTCATAACAGTTTTAACCTAATATATTTTTTTAAATCATAAATAAAAGCAATTTTCTTAACCCATAACCGCCAAAACTACTGCAATGCCATGAAGTGTAATCAAGGTGGGAGCTGGTGGTTCCTGGAATATGCATATATTGTGAGCCCGTGAGCTTCCACCAAAAAAAAACCTCCTCGACATTGTTAAATCTCTTCCAAGAACCTGCAAAAGGATTGAACATCCTGGGAAGTAAGTCTCTATTGTTACCTCCCTATGAGCTTATGGTACGCATACAAACCGGAGCCAACAAAACCAAGGGATTGCCCAATGACATTGAACTGTAAGGAAGCAAAATATTATTCAATAAGAGAGTGAAATCACAGATGCAGAAGAGATGTTAGTAGTACATGTAGAGAACAGTTGATTAAAAAAAAAGTACATGTAGAGAATAGTAGATAAGAAAAAAAGTTTATGTAGAGAACAAATATAAGAAGAATTTGACTCACAATATCAAAAGGAAGCCCACCAAAAATAGTCCAGCCAAGTGCAATGGTAAATAGATCCTACAACAACATAATAACCAAAAGATCTAAAAAAAGTATACATAATGGATGTTGCAAGGATGGAATCTTCAGTGCTGTGATAGATCCCTTGAAGTGTTTAATCAACTGAGGAATTATACCAATGAACTAATGTAAGTTAATCTAGTTGATGTTCCTCATTGCTGCTTCTTTAACTAATTATATGGCAACATTATTGCCATTTCAAAGCAATTCAAAATGACAAAATTTCCAGCAGCTGACAATATTTGAAAATCTCCAACCTCCTCAAAATCAACGCAAAATCTGTAATGATGTTAACAGGGGCTGAAATACCCTTCATTTTTGCACATTATCATCAGGGATGGAAATTTCATTTGAATCTGGTGGATTTTTTTTTTAATAATTACTTTAGCTAAATGAGTATGATATGGATATTGTCAAATTCAACCTGAAACTAACCCGATATATTACACACACACACACACACACACACACATGTTTTATTTTATTGAATAATAAATAATACTAAGTTAATGAATATTTATATAGATACACGAAACTAGATGGATAGGTCATGAATATCTAAATTTCACCCATGTTTACCCATTTTCATCTCTATTTATCATACACAAATTTAAATGGCCACAGAAAAACTTTTCCAGAACTTGGAAATGTGCCAAAGATGGCCAAATAGTCAACTCTCATCAATATTTGAAACATGGTATCTTCAGTGCACTAGAATATAACCAAGAAAGTAACAACTTTTATCATCATCAAGTTGCTCAATTCCATGCATAAAGAATAACAAGACATGAAGAGTGGTTAGTTAACTGACCTTCAGGTTACCACAAATGGTCTGTGTCAGTGCTGAATTGAGAGTTGTGTTCAGGAAGATACTGTAATTCAAGAAGAAAGCCAGGATACATGAAAAAAGCAATACAGTCTGCACAAGAGAGAAACAGAGACATCGCCACTTTTTTCAATTCCCTCTACAAATAAGTGCACTGAAACAAGAAAGGAACAGAATAAAACAGTTTTATGCTTCAAATTATTCATGATGGCAGAAAGACAAGATTCCATAATGCTTGGAAAACCATTGTTATACTTTGATAAGCTTGGCCAAGAGGGGAACTTTAAACTTTATTAACACCCAAATAAAATGTAAGAACTAAATTGCAGTGGGTTGTCAAACCATTGGTTCCTAAAAAAGTGTAGACCTTTTTCACTCATTTCCTAACTTATTCAGCATAGATTTCTACAGACACATATCAACCCAATTCCTATTTTTACAGGGAATTAGGTGTCATAACAGAAGGGAAGTTACACTAAATGTACATTTAAGAATTACAAAATGCCAGTGGACTAAACTACCATGCTTGGTTAAGAAAGCGAAAAAATGGAACTTTAAGAATTACCAAGAAACCTGGGGAAAACAAATAAGGGAAATTCATGGTCATCTGCAAATCACCACGAAAAAAGGTCCAAAACAACAAAACTGGTCCGCATATAATTCCTGTAATAGAAAAAGCAACACAATGTACAACTTAAGGTAAAGGACAAAAATTTCCAGAGCAAGTAAAATTAATTTCAATGTGTAGTAGTTCAGGCAAACATTAGAACAGTCAACAGATTATGAATTAATTTAAATATCTTCACCTACCATTGCACCACATAAGGCCAAAGCTATTAAGGCCACTGGATTTCCCTGAGGAAAAGAACATGTTAGCCACTATAAAAAGAGAAATGTCATGCTAATGAAGAGGAATTTCAAAAGGAAAAAACAAGTGTGAGTACTACCAATACGGCTTATGGTTGCAAGATATATAGCCGTTGTAAAATTGGCTGCGAAGACAAAAGCATAGCCATAGAAGTCAAATGACCAGTCCCGTGCTCCAGCAATAAATGCACCAAGAACTATCAAGCCAACACTGATAAAATCCTTAACCTTTTCAGTTAAATGAAGAAATAAAAAAATTACAATGCAATAATGGCTATTTCAGTAGCAAAATCTACTTTGATGTTTCTTGAAGACTATCAAATTAGATTTTCAATATATTAACAAGACCATCAAAATGAATGAAGAAGTTAAGATGAAAAAAAAAAAAGAGTCATTTTAAGCTGATGATATTCACTTCTAATATAATAAGTTTTTCAAGAATTCCAATTTCATGTTGCACAACAGTGTCAATGGTTATTCTATTCCTTGAAGCTCTTTCTTCTTCTTCTTCACAAAATACACACATTAATCAAGCTGATGCAAGTCCATGGAGATTTTGTAGGGGTAAACAACCTTAATGGAGAAATCAGCTTAAATCTTTGGCAAAGTCATAGCACTGGATGCAGAATATAACCATTTAAATTTCCCACAAATAATATTTGATGGAATAGATACCAAAAAGGACCAATTACCTTCCAAAAATTGGCGGTGCATATCTCTGCCCTGCCAGAATGTACTCCATGATCATTGTAAATACCACTGTTGTCCGTCTTAGGGTTGTATACATGGGAACATTTACCCCACGGACAGACTCCATTGTAACTAGCTTTCAAGGGGACATCAGAAGGGGTAGAAATTAATTACAAGTGAAAATTCAATAAGGAAAGAAAACCTATCAACGTTATGCACTAGCATACCATGTAAAGCAAATAAGTAAATGCAAGAGGTAGGGTGTGAATCAATGTCTCCAGCGGTACAAAAGTATCTTTGACATCAGAAGTAATTAGGGATCCACCATCAGTGAAAGAGATAATCCTCCAGCGTCTCAATACATACAAAAAAGAGCATGAGCACATCATCTGTGAAGAATCAAAACAATAGTGTGAAATGTGAATATAACATTGCCAAGACAGCCATTGACAATAATGGAATTTCCCAAAGTAGGAAAGACATAAATACAAACAATGCTAACTAAAATGGTGAATAATAAAATGCAGCATATTGGCTCAGGAAGATCTACCTGAAATAAAGTTATGACATTTGCACTAGGGAAGCTATAAGAAGAAAGAGCTGCTTTATTGAACAATATCAAAAGCACTGCAAAAGACATACAACAGAAACTGTAAAGAGCTGAACTTAATGTAGAACAAAAAAAAAAATCACAAATGGCTGTATATTAAACTATCATTCTTCTGTTCAATAAATTTCATTTGCATTTCTTTTCCTTTTCAATTATTCATTTCCTCCTTATTTAAAAAAAAATCCATTCCCCCCTCATCCTTGTGCTTTTCAAGTGGAATAAAGCCAAAAAGAAGGCATGATATTAAATGAATTTCACATTATGCAGACATATCAGTGTGACTTTTTCCATTACTTATATTTAAATCTCCAAAATAATCAACACATAATACGCCATCCAAATTTCGGAATAGCATCTATAAATTACACACAATCTGGTAAAATATCAGTTTTAATCACTCCAATAAACCTCAAATTAACACAATTAATCACATCCCTGATCACCCAAAAAAATCCACAATTCACAAAATTTAATAACACAATCCTCTCTAGAACAAAAACCAAAAAATAATTCAGCTTTAAATCACAATTACAGAAATGCTTTCCAAAGAAAAAAGAAAAAACACATGTAATTAATTTAATAATAAAATTTCAACACTTGAAAATATCAGACGAATCGAATAACAAAAAATGAAAAAAAGAAGAAGAAAAAACTGATCGCTGTAAATTGTTGGCGAATCGAATAACAAAAAATGAAGAAAAAACTGATCGCTGTAAATTGTTAGATAATTGTTTTGTACCAGCACAAGACATGTAAGAGATAGCGGCATAAGCTCCTCTCTTAGTCATTGAAGATCCTCTGAAGACCTTATCATCTCCTTTAACTAATCTCTCTTTCTCTCTTTGCCTCTCTTCGCTGATTGAAGATACGAAGACTGGTAGGATTGGATTGGAAGAGGAACTTGACGCCGCCATTGAAGTCATCATCAATTAGAGAGAGAAATGGTGATTAATGAGGATTCACGGTCAACTCCACCAGGTGATTGAGTGAGTCGTCGACTCCAACCCGGACTGGACTCGGTACGCGAGAGGGAAGACGAGGTTTTTTTTTTTTTTTTTTGCTTGCAGGAGGAATGTTTCCTTGATTTAACTTTTTCAAATTTCTTACTTTTTTAATATTTGTCAACGACTCAATGGCTCCTGGTTAGACGGTTTAAAAGTGTTAGTCAAAAGCTAACCGGACCGGATGCTTCAACCAGTGAACCAGACATTAGCGTTTATTTATTATCTCTTTATTTAGCATTGCGGTAAACAATAAAATTTTCTGAATTTTTTTTAAATAAATAAATATTATTTTAATATATTTATAAATAAATAAATATTTAAAAAAATAATATTTATCATTTCTAAATATACAATGATAATGAAAAATACTTCTCAAAAATATCTTTTTAAGAAATATATTAAAATATCTTTCTTTTTATTTTTAATATACCATATCAAAATTATAAAAATATCAATTATTTTAAAAACATTAATTATTTTCAAAATATTTTTTCTTTAAAAATATATCAAAATATTTTCTTTTTATTTTTAACAAAGAAATCAAAATAATTAAAAAAACATTAATTATTTTTAAAACACAGTCAAATATAAACGTAATGTGGAACGACCTGTACAGTCAAAGAAACATAAACAGTACATATAGAGGGACATGCCCCATGTCTTGTCTGTAAAAACGAAAACCTATTTAAAAATTATTTTACAAACAAATTTATTTTATATATCTATCTTCATCAATTTAACTAAATACTTTGTATCTCTTTTATATTTATTTTTCCGACCAGACACTCTATGTTTCAAAGATAAAAGGGCAAAAATATCAGTTAATGTTAGTCAGTGCCCATAAAGCCATGAGTCGGGACTTGGGTCTCATGTTTTATATATTTTTAAGATTCCAGATGGGCCTGGATTAGCTAAAGCCTGCTCTTAATGCAAATTCATTTTCTCCTCCAGCGAAAGAAAACTAATTCTAAAGCGACGACTACTTATCCAGTAAGGTAACGACTCGTCAGCTAACTGACAGTCACAGGAAAGGAATTGTTATCAGAACCGGACCGGACTTTTCGGTTAAACAGAAGAACCTGCGAACCGAGCAAGTAACCGGGCCGGTTTGATTTTGTTTGCCAGCGCATCGCACCCAATCCTATTCCTTCCCCTCTTTCGTCTTTGATTCTTCAACAAAATCACACTTGAACATCTTCTTCTTGTCAAATCGAGGTAATACCGCCAACCAAGCTTCTGTTCCTTTTATTTTTAGTTTTATTAAGGCATCATATGCTGGAAATGTAGAGAACGCTGTTTGCACAGGTGCAGTGAACCGCCGGTTTAACCACTGATCTAGCACCTCCGGTGACTCACTGTCCGATAACACTGGTCGTGACAGCACTTCAATTCATCGGCAATGACACATCCTTTCTGACCGAGGAGGCATGACATGCCGTCGTTTTGAATCTCAGCCATTGCTCAACTCCATTGATAACCACTTCTCTTCACAAAAAGTAAAGTTCAGCCTCTTAAATTTCCTTTCTTCACCTTAAAGAATGAGAAATTTAATTTTTATTTGCTTCTATTTTTCATTGTATTTAAAAAAGTAACTGAAAATGCTTGATTTTCGCTCTGTTTGTTTGTTTGGTTGGTTGTTGATGTGTTGTCGTAAATGCAGGTGTCACTGTATATCTGATCATGATTTAAATCTCAAATATTAAAAATAAAAAAAAATGACCGAGTTTTCGATTGTTAATCGGAGATATGGTTACCTACATGAACGGAAATGGCCTCCGGAAGCAATTGATATGCACCATGTTGTGGTGAGGAAGAAGAATGGCAAGGGTTTCTTCGTGTTTTTTTCAGCTCTCATCGTTCTCGCAAATGCTGCATATCTCTTCCTAGTCAAGGTAAAGGATTGACTTTCTTGCAGTTTAATTTTTCAAGGTCTAATGTAATAGATAGTTTTGATTTGTTGGTTTTGATTAATGTTTCGAGCTTTAATGTGAAACATGAAGTCTTGATTTGTTGGTTTTAATTAATAGCCATGTTTTCGTCGAGACAGCTTAATGTTTCGAGCATTGATGAGATACATGATGTCTTGATTTGTTGGTTTAGATTAATATCCATGCATTCCTCAAGGCAGCTTAGTGTTTTGAGCTTTAATGTGACACATGAAGTCTTGATTTGTTGGTTTTAGTTAATATCCATGCTTTGGTTAAGACAACATGATTCTTCTAATGTTGAAGGAATGAATTAGTTGGTTGTTTTTAGTTCTTGTAAATTGTTATCTTGTTTTAGCAAATGCATGGATGCTCTTCCTGGTCGAGGTAAAGTATTGTCACAAAATTTTTGAGTTCTGGTGTGATAAGACTGATTTGCTGGTATGGAATGTTTGCATCTGTAACCTTATATAAAACCATCGGATTACTGTATGAAGGGATACCAGGTTCTTTTTAGTCATTGTAATCCTGGTCCTTCTCTTGATATCTTTGCTGGAAAGGTATATTTGGTTTCATTTAATGAGTAGATTCACTGGTTTTTGTAGTGTTCTGAGTAATTTGTGGGTGAACTGATGTGATGGCTGTCAATTAACAGAATAAATCAATCAGCGTTCTTTTGTGGAGCATTTTTTTGAGTGTGTTCCTTGTCAAACTAATGTTTTGGAAGCGTGTCATGAAAGGTAAGAACCAGTGAAGATGGGTTCTTGATTTTTTTTTATAGCAGTATAGTTTGCCAACTTCCAATGGTAGAATATGATAGATTGTGTTACGTGCTTTCTAGGTGGATAATTATATTTGCTTTCTGTACTTGTTTATATCCTCGAATGACACAGAGTCTGTCATGGTTATGCCAACTTTTGGAGTTCAACTTGAAACACACTATTTGAGGTATATTTCTTCTTCTTTTATTTGAATTTTATTATGCTCGATTGTGTGTCCATAAATTTGCCTATAAATTCCATTGCTGAAGCATATATGAATACATAAAAAAAATTCTAATTTTGTCTAATGTTGAAATATTAAAATTTATTACTGCTACGATTACATAAGATGCAGTTATATATGCTACCTGTGTTCAGAAGCATATAATTGAACAGTGTTATGAAGTCTGAACAGATGGTTGTACTGAAAGGAGAGGATTGTTTTCTGTAGCGATTTGTTCTGTCAGTTGGTAATAGAATTGAAGAATATGCTGTGAGCTCAATTTGTTCTGTCAGTTGGGTCAGTTGATAATAGAATTGAAGAATATGCTGTGAGCTATCATCTTGATGTGATTCCAAAAAGGATTTTAGGGGTATATTTAGGTTCTCAATCCAAGCTTCCTGATTTTTCCATTTTTCATTCTCTGGGACCAAATTTCTCAAGCATTTCTTTCTCTCTAGGACCATCCATATTTCTTTGTTTCTATCATAGAAAAAAATGTTCGTTGGCCAACCAATCCTTTTCGATCGCATGCCAATTTGCATTGTGGTTTTCAGATTGAGTTCTGCAGTTGAAAAATTTTACCGTCAATTTTCTCTTCTTCAAAACATTTTCTTGTCTATGCAGTGGAAGAATTGTCCGTCACTTTGTTCCTATTGACAAGATTTTGAAACCTGTGTTGCTGGAATGTGTGTCGCCAATTACTTGTTACTGGAGTTTGTCTCTGCTTCTGCGTGGAGAAGCAGAACTAATGTTGGTTTTTAAGGTATACTAATATCTCTCATTTGAGACTTGAATTTCGAAGAAAAAACCTGACTAGTTAAATGGCTTTAGGAGGCCTGAATTACATGAAATTGCAAAATGTTGGGTCTTACATGTACGAAAGGGTGAAGCCTATTATTAACGAATCACTAAAGGATCATTAGAGCCACATCCACAAAATATTATTCACTTTTTTTTTTTTTAATTTTACTCTTCAACAACTAAATTTTTTTTAGTTTTTTTTTCTTTCAATTTTTTTCTTTAATATTAAATTATTTTAAGAATTATGCTTTATAATTTTTCTTTATTTTCTTTATGTTAGGTTATATATCAATATCAGAGTTTCAATTTAATTTTTTAATTTCAACCTTCATATTAAATATGTTAGAAGTAGAGTTTTGTAATTTTTTTCAAATTACTTTTTATTGATTTATCTCAATCTTATTACCCAGATCACATATTTAATGAGTTAATCCAAATTAATTCGAGTTTTTTTTCTAGATGTTTTTCTATTTTTTTTTTATTTCATCTTTTAAAACTAGTTTGGTTGAAAATTAACCTTCGTAATTTTTTTTATTTTCTTTTTATGGAGTTATCCTAACTCCATAATCTGCGTTATGGATTTGATAGATTGATCTAGGTTGACTCAGTTTATATTTTTTTAATTATTTTTTTTAATTTCTCTCTCCAACAACTCAATTTTAATTTTTTTAATTTCATCTTTTAATATTTAACTTGTTTGAGAATTAAGTTTTATAAATTTTTTTTTAATTTGCTTTTTGTAGAATTATCATAGTCTCATGAATTTAGTATTTTTTTCTTTCTTGATTTCAACATTTAACAATGGATTTGTTGGAAATGGAGCTTAATATTTTTTTATTTTTTTATATAGTTATTTTGGTCTCATGACTTGGATTACAGGTTTGGTAGGTTCACTCAAGTTGACTATAATAGTTTTTTTCATTTAATATTTTTTTTCAATTCTATCATTCAATATTAAATTAATTAATAATTGATATTCATAAGTTATTTTGATATTTTTTTGTTATCACAATTTAATGATACATATCTATTTGACATGTTACAATTTCAATATTTGAAAGCAAATATTATCCAATATGTTACTATATCAATTTTTAAAAAAAAAATTACTATTCAATATATATATATATATATATACTATTCACCTTTTCTTTTCTTTTTTAATTATACTCTTCAACAACTAGTTTTTTTTGTTTTTTTTTCTTTCAATTTTTTCTTTAATATTAAATTATTTTAAGAATTATTCTTTATAATTTTTCTTTATTTTCTTTATGTTAGGTTATATATCACTATTTTAATTTAATATTCTTTATTTTCAATATCAGAGTTTTAATTTAATTTTTTAATTTCAACCTTCATATTAGTTCTGGTAGAAGTAGAGTTTTGTAATTTTTTTTCAAATTACTTTTTATTGATTTATCTCAATCTTATTACCCAGATCACAGATTTACTAAGTTAATTCAAGTTAATTCAAGTCTTTTTTCTAGATGTTTTTCTATTTTTTTTCGATTTCATCTTTTAAAACTAGTTTGGTTGGAAATTAAGCTTCGTAATTTTTTTTATTTTCTTTTTATGGAGTTATCCTAATTTCATAATCTGCGTTGTGGATTTGATAGATTGATCTAGGTTGACTCAGTTTATATTTTTATTTTATTTTCACCCTCCAACAACTCAATTTTTATTTTTTTAATTTCATATTTTAATATTTAACTTGTTTGAGAATTAAGTTTTATAAAAAATTTTCAATTTGCTTTTTGTAGAGTTATCATAGTCTCATGAATTTAGTTTTTTTTTTCTTCTTGATTTCAACATTTAGCATTGGATTTGTTGGAAATGGAGCTTAATATTTTATTTTTATTTTTTTATGTAGTTATTTTGGTCTCATGACCTGAATCATAGGTTTGGTAGGTTAACTCAAGTCAAATATAATAGTTTTTTTCAATTCCATCATTCAATATTAAATTAATTAATAATTGATATTCATAAGTTATTTTGATATTTTTTTGTTATTACAATCTAATGATCCATATCTATTCGACATGTCACCATTTCAATATTTGAAAGCAAATGTCATCCAATATGTTACTATATCAATTTTATAAAAAAAATTACTGTTCAATATATATATATATATATATATCATATTTTAAGTTTATAATTATTATTTTTATTGAAATACATGTTAGCACTTCTTTAATATTTTTTTTCAAGAAGAAAAAAATGATTTAGCTTGTGGTGG
Organism: Populus euphratica; assembly: GCF_000495115.2. NCBI lineage: Eukaryota > Viridiplantae > Streptophyta > Magnoliopsida > Malpighiales > Salicaceae > Populus > Populus euphratica. The sequence goes on along the minus strand of NW_011499912.1, from coordinate 90,890 downwards.
AATGCTGGCCAATGGTCTTAGTAAGAACTAAAGTGGGTTGATGATTGAGGGTTTTGTGGCACAATTTCTTAATTATGGTTGTACACTTAACTAATATGATTTCCATCCATGTTCAGGAATTACGACCTCCTGTGAAGATGTTGATCCCCATCTGGAAGGCCTTGTGTGATGCTTCTGGCATTAAAGAAGACTCAGACACCTTGAAGGATGTCAGCTAGAAAGATGAGATGCACCTAGAAGTCAGCGGAGGACCATTTGCAGGAAAGCAGCTCTTAAGAGATGATGCTTTATCGTATCCTCCAACGCAGGAAAAAAACAGACCATTAGCCATTCCTACTCACAATTTACGTCATCAATACACTATCATTTCACGAGGGCCGTTTTTCACTGCAGGGAACAGATTGGTGCTCACTTTTTAAGCTACCTCAAGGAATTCTGTGCATGGAGGTATCATCAGGTTCAATAGAGCATGCTTTCATACTGGGTAAAGGAACATAAATTACCAAGTATGATTGCTGATTAATTTTAATGCTAAACAAAATCATGGTGTTTCACTTGTGTCTCAACACTCACTCTTGTATGTTGTGCTTGTTTTTGTGTTCAAAAAACATTTTTGAAAAAAAATTTTCTTGAAATTATTATTTTTCTTTAAAATTTTTTTTCTTGAAATTATTATTTTTCTTTAAAAAGTGTTTTTGATGTTATAATATTAAAATTTAATTTTTTTAAAAAAAATATTATTTTGATGTATTTTTAAATAAAAAATATATTAAAAAAGCAATCACTATTATAATCTCATATCAAATACTGTAATAAAAAATAACCTTTTGTGGCTGGTTGTTATGGATTGAAACCAAGTTATTAAACATGATTGTGATGGAATATATTAACCTTGACTTGGAATTGAACATAATCTATAGCAAGCTTGAATCTTTGCGCAGGATCCATGAAAATGGTGGGTCGTCTACGTAGACTCTTACGGTCTTTGATCGTAAGTTGAGGAAGCATATGGCTCGACATCAATATGAACATAGATGACAAATTTGTCTTAGTACGATTGCCATAGAATAGACCCATTGAACGGGCAGTACTGACCTAATATCAGAGACAATGTCCTTCAGGTGATCCCCGCCCTCTCACGTTTGCCTTGCAGATATACACACCAAGGAAATTTACAGGCATCTTCCCATCAAAGTCCTGGCATGATTGTTATCTCATTTTGTGAGAATTGAGTGTTGAACTGCTGATCATTGAGTTAATGTGACGTGAAACCACAAGGTACTTTGAATAGAAACACGGCAGTCTCCATCTATCAACGATGTTACCAAGGGAGAAGACTAGGCTTAAAGAGCTCTTAATGCCTTCCATCTCTCCCTCTATAGGAGACCTTATCGGGAGATGAGAACAGTTTATTATAGTGTTAAATGGCCTAGAATAATAGAGTTTCTTTTTTACTCACTTGCACGGTTTCGATGTTTGGGACACGACAGCCAATGCCGGCCGAAGATTTGCTGACGACGATCATCTCTTTTGTAACTTGTAAGCTAGCATTGGCTGGCTAGGATGTTTCTGCAGTTCATTTTCTTATACATTTCAGTTTCAACTTGGCCAGGGCATTCTCGTGTTCCCACTGCCCAACTTGCTATCCAGATCTCATTTGCCTTGATCCCCCTCTCCTCCCTTTACATATGACAAATAAACCAGTCCAAAAAGGATTGTTTATTTAGCTTGATTCATTAATTACTGGAATTATTTGGGATCGTTTGCTTGGAAAGAAGACTTTGGAGCGTAGTAATTAATTCCAGCTGGACACATGATTCAGACCATGATCCTATGTTTAGTTAATGCAAGTGCATTTTAAAGAAAAAATTAATATTGAATAAAAAATTAAAAAAAATAAGAAAAAAAAACAATTCATGTTTTCCCATTAAACCTGTGACATGAGTTATTTGATCAGAAATAATAGATTTTTAAAAACCTTGAAATCTAGTTTTTATCTAACCTAATATTGAATGACGAATTTTTTAAAAAATAAAAAACATACAAAATGATAAAAAAAAAAGCAATTGCAAGCAAAAAAAAAAAGCTTGTGCCCACCCAGGTTAATTCGTAAAACTCACAAATAAGGCTATGAGATAGAAAAAACCGTATAAAAAGAAAAACAAGAAAACCACGAAGTCCTTTTTGTTTAAAAAATCAATGTTGAATTATGAGATGAAAAATATAAGTTAAAAAAAAAATTGATACCAACCCTTGATAGGAAACACCAAATATAGAAAAATCATGAATGCTAATTATTAACAAATTAAATATTGAAAGATGAGATAAAAAAAATGAATTTTTTAAAAAACAAAAAACATACAAAATGATAAAAAAAAAAAAAAAAAAAAAAAAGCAATTGCAAGCAAAAAAAAAAAGCTTGTGCCCACCCAGGTTAATTCGTAAAACCCACAAATAAGGCTATGAGATAGAAAAAACCGTATAAAAAGAAAAACAAGAAAACCACGAAGTCCTTTTTGTTTAAAAAATCAATGTTGAATTATGAGATGAAAAATATAAGTTAAAAAAAAAAATTGATACCAACCCTCGATAGGAAACACCAAATATAGAAAAATCATGAATGCTAATTATTAACAAATTAAATATTGAAAGATGAGATAAAAAAATCAATCACAAGAAAATAATGATTGAGATAGCACAATAAAAAGAAAAACGAAGAAAACCATTAAGCTTTTTTTAAAAAAATACATCAAGTAATAAAATTGAAAAAAAATAAGTAAAAAAAAAAACGAATTTTTTAAAAAATAAAAAACATACAAAATGATAAAAAAAAAAGCAATTGCAAGCAAAAAAAAAAAGCTTGTGCCCACCCAGGTTAATTCGTAAAACCCACAAATAAGGCTATGAGATAGAAAAAACCGTATAAAAAGAAAAACAAGAAAACCACGAAGTCCTTTTTGTTTAAAAAATCAATGTTGAATTATGAGATGAAAAATATAAGTTAAAAAAAAAAATTGATACCAACCCTCGATAGGAAACACCAAATATAGAAAAATCATGAATGCTAATTATTAACAAATTAAATATTGAAAGATGAGATAAAAAAAATCAATCACAAGAAAATAATGATTGAGATAGCACAATAAAAAGAAAAACGAAGAAAACCATTAAGCTTTTTTAAAAAAAATACATCAAGTAATAAAATTGAAAAAAAATAAGTAAAAAAAAAAGATATGAACCTGTGACCTGAGCTATTTGACTGGAAGCATCAAAATTTAAAAAATAACAAAACTCAAATTTTAATAAATAAAATATCAAAGGTTGAAATTGAAAAACAAATAATAAAAATAACAAATTAAAATAATGAGGATCAAATTTGAAAAAAAAAATAATTTTGAGGATGAATAATTTTTTATTAAAGGACTAAATTGAAAAGAAAAATCAACTTTATGAAAGAATTAAAGAGTAAATCAGGATGAGAATAAGGACCGTATATAAAAGAATCAGCAAATTTAAAATTTTGATTAAAAGATAAAATTAAAAATAATTGAAAGTTCACCAAATAGATAAGAAAAAAAATTGGATCAAATTTGAAAAACTAAAAACTAAAAAAAGTTAAATTTAATGATTCAATTAAAAAAAACTTACAAAAAAAAATGACATAAATTCTAAATTTAAAAGAATGAGACTTGATACTAAAATATTTCAAACCAAGGCGACAACCATAAAATTTTCAATGTCATAGAATTTTAAGGAAGAAGAGAAAAACAGAGAAAAAAAACAAAATGAAAATACCTCTAGCAACAATATATCCATCACATATCAACATATGCTGCCTCTAAAGATAAAGAATGTCATGGGAAATAGGCTGATATAGTAAAAAAAAGTTTTACTATCGCATAACATTCCACACGCCACTGAAAGTTCATGGAACCTTCAACACACCTCAACACGTGTGACACACGTCTAACATGTTTGAAATTTTATTATTTTTTAATTATTGTAAGGATTAATTTATTCCTCTATCCATAAAAAAAAAAAAAAACCAGAAAATACATAGAAAAATATGAAAATGCCCAAAAAAAAACTAAATAAATTCTAAAGATGAGGGTAAGTTAGTAAATTCAAAGTGCTCTAGACTTTTAATATTTTTATTTATGGAAAGATAAATTTACCCCTTCACCCATTCAATTATAACAAAAAAAAAACCTAGATAAAAATAAAAAAATACAAAAAAACTTAATTAATTTTAAAACCAAGGGAAATTTAGTAAAATTATTTTTCAAAAAAATGTGAAATATCAAAAAAGTCTCTAGAAATCAAATATCATTTTTTTAAGGTAGTGAAGGTAATTTACTATTAAAAAAAAAGGAAAAAAATTTTGTACTCCAAGCAAGACAAAAATGACAAATAAATTACATGGAAAAGATTTTTTCTAATGGTAGTGAAGGTATTTTAATTTTTTACCAAAGAAAAAGACTTTTGTACCCTAAAACAAAACAAAAATAACAAATAAATTATATAAGGAAAAAACTATTCTACCCCTAAGCTTAACCTTATTATCATTTCAATATTACAATGCAGAGTAAACTCTAGTGCTGCCGTGAATTTTCCTCGCCCGGTAATTTTGTTTTCCTTTCTTCGAGGAGCGGATAATTAGATAGGTTGAGAGGAGGATTTCTAAATTTATTTCATGTATGACGATTGTCCGAAATCTTCATCTATTCTGACATTTCTGCTGGCAATATGACCGCTGCCTTAACGGCCTCATCCACTTATTTAAGGTCTTCTAATTGACTGATTCAACCTGTTGCATGTTGTCATATCTTATCATTCCATTAAATCTAAATCATATTTAAACAAGGGACAAGAAGCCCAAGAAACAACCTCACTGTGCCAATATCTACCTTTGATCATGTTCGACCAAGAAATGGACGGAGAGAGGAAACAACGAAGTCATTGTCTCCTCTATAAATGTCATTAGCAAAGTGATTATTGAAGAACGAGTACATGAGTTTACTTTTGGTTGGCAATGGAAAAAACCCCTCGGAGGCTTAAAAAAGTCCGTGCATGATGCTTGCTACTTGTTTATGTTTGAATATGTGGCAGAGTCAAGAGTATACTCTTCATAATATTCTAACATGTTTAAGATATAAATTTTGATTATGTGACCCTCATGCCTTTACTTTCTGTTCTTGTTGTTACACTAGCTGGTGAATCTTGAGGGAAACAATATCTAAAATTCTCTATACGTGGGGTTACCACATACTTCATAAATTCTGTAGCCTGTGTAGTCCCTCTCTCACTATCCCTTCCTGTGTGTGCTTTGTAGTTGCTTTGTAATGGGGGTCTTGAGCTTCTGTTTCCTAGTTTTTTGGGTGTCTCAGGTTGTTTTTGCACAACAAGCTACTGATCCTAATGAAGGTCTTCATCGCTTCATATCTGTACCTAACTGGATAGGTTTATGATTTTGAAAGAAAGCTAATTTTTGTTTCTGTTATGTGATAATTGTGCTTTTGTTGTTCAGTGGATGCTCTTAACAGATTGATAGATTACTGGAATCTGAGAGACAAGTTGAATATTACTAATGACCCTTGCATCCAGAATGCAGCCTGGGCTAACAAACAAGCAAACCCTAGAGTTGCTTGTGATTGCAGCAGCAACACCTGCCATATCACTCATCTGTCAGTATATAACCATCATTGCTATGCCAATCACCCTCAATTCTTAGCTATAGTAGTTGCTTACTGCTGAGGGTTTTGTTTTCATTTGTATTATGGTTCAGGAAGATTCATGCTTTGGACATTTCTGGTGAGTTACCAAGTGAATTGTTTGTCCTGAAGGAGCTGACGAACTTGTAAGAAAGTCAAATTTTATTAGAACTTCCACTTCTCTATTCTGTTGTGGATTTAAATAGTCTGAATTATTTATTATAATGCAGGGATTTTGGTAAGAATGTACTAAATGGTGCAATCCCAGCAGAAATTGAACTGTTATCAAACATGCAACGCCTGTAATTGCCTAACAAGCTCTAAAGATCTTATATTTGCAGAGCTGTTGATGTTTCTTTTAATGGAAAAAAAAAACTGAATTCTCTTTGTTGAGATACTCATAACTGCTATCCCTTGTGTTTGACGATGGCCAGTAATCTAGGCATCAACAATTTCACAGGTGCAGTGCCTCAAGAACTCGGAAATCTAACCAAGTTGATTACTCTGTTAAGTACTATCGGCAAGTTTTTACATATTTTTGTTGTTTTCATGTCATGACTTCTTCTCGGTTTACTGAAGCTGATACTGATTGTATGAGTTTATAACATGTCACAGAGATTTTGGCTCCAACAATTTCATGGGACCACTACCCACATCCCTTGGAAAGTTGAAGTCCTTGCAGGAGCTGTAAGTTGTTCGTAACTAATTGATCAGGATACATGTGGAAGGACTTTAGGCCAGTACTTCTGATAGTATGGTGGATGTACATGTTTAATTGATAGGGATCATTGGACTAGCTGAGTTAGGGTGTTCTCAATTGGGAACTGCATTTTGCCTTATCTTGCTTGCTAGCCTCACTATCTGATTAAAAATTGCTCTTTTTTCAGGTATATTAATAGCAGTGGAGTCAGCGGACGGATTCCGCAAGAATTTGCAAATCTGAAATCTCTCCAAACTCTGTAACTCTCTCAGTTTCTGTGTACTGTAGTAGAGTGTTTTTAGATCCACATGATGGATTGCAAGGTAATTCTTGGATTTTGTACGCTTTATTTCAGCTGGGCATCTGATAACTTGTTCACTGGAAAGCTTCCGGACTTCTTCGGAACTCTGACAAAACTCAGGAACCTGTATGCATGGTTTTCCTCCTTCTATAATGCTAATGCTTTGAAAAAAGATCTTAACTAGTTAAAAAGTTTTAGTTCTTCACATTTCATCATCTGCAGGCGGCTTCAAGGGACACTGCTTGAAGGTCCAATTCCAAGCAGTTTTAGTGCTCTAAAGAAGCTGGGAGACCTGTAAGGCCATCAAATAGGAGTTAAAATATCTTGCATCATCAAACATGCTGTTGTTTTCTAACTCTCAGAACAAGAATGTTCAGCGCAAAATGTAGCAGGCTATATACTAGCAGCAGCTGAATGTTTGCAGATCCTCATGTTTTTTTCCTGCCCTCACTATGATGCGGGACAACAGAGATTTGAAGATAGAAGTAATGAGCTAACAAAAGAAAAAAGAAAAAGCAACAGAAAGAGAAGAAAAAAATGCTGAAGAAGAGAAGAAAGGGTTGGAGAAGTTAGCAACTTTACAATTTGTATTCAATTCATTAACAACTCCCTAACAATTAAAAAAAATAGAGTACAAATATTAAAATCCTAATTAGAATAAGCAATGGAGCTTATAGCCAGTAAATAAAATATTCAACAATAACTAAATTAAACCCAATAAATAAACTTAAATAAAATCTAATAACACAAGGGTTGGGCTATCCTCCGTCATCCTAGATCATATAGACATGTAAACCATATCTCGGGTCTGGTGTCCCCGTCACACTGTTTGTGGATTACTTATCAATCACTATGTAGTAAATCAGAATGTTTTATATTAGTATGTTCTCAGGAGAATCGGTGATCTTAATGGTGAAGATTCTTCTCTTGAGTTCTTGCTAGACCAGAAAAATTTGACTATATTGTGAGTTTCTGTAAATCTCAAGTAAGAGTTTTTTTTCATCAGTTTCTTACCCCGTCCTTTTGTTTTATTTTATATTCTCTTATAAGTGGATTGCCTATTATTTTTGCAGGATTTTGAGAAACTGTCTACTCTCGGGACAAATTCCAGACCAACTGGGAAACTTCTCCCAGTTGCAAGAACTGTAAGTCACTTAGACATCAAAATTTGTGCATTAGGAGCTTCATTTTAACCTGTGCAAAACAAATTTTTCATGACAGGGATTTGAGTTTCAACAAATTAACAGGTCAAATTCCAGACTCATTTCAAGACTTGGCTTCATTACAATATCTGTAAGTTTTATACTCTACCACTTCGGTCTCCGTTTTATTATGATGCGATCAGTGAAGCTGATTCTTGTTCATCAGAACCATTCCACTTTCATACCTATGATGAATCATGTTCAGGTCATAAGATTTGGAAAAAATGGAACCTTTTTATCCGATAAGTGTATTTTGGCCAGCTGAAAAATGTGTTTGTTTCAGTTAGTCTATTTGGTTTTACTTGAAGAAATGTTGGCTATATATGTCAGGTATCTTGGAAGTAACAACTTGAATGGGCAACTCCCTGCAAATATCATAGGTCCAAATCTAATTGCAATGTGAGTGCCACCCTGAATTTATATACAAGGAAATTAAAACACTTATTATCATAATAACGCAATTAAATCATAAGTTAATGCCATGATAAGTTCATCCTCTCTTTCATCCTTCGTCTGCTACAATCTGAAAACTTGCAGCAGATGAGACTGAGGAAAGGAAAGGCTCAACGAATGTCAATTAATAGGAGCACTAATCGTTTTTGTACTGTGGATACTGATAAATTGGATCATACTTCTAGCTAAGACTAAGTTTTTAGTGGACACTTCATGGCAGAGATGTCTCGTTCAATCCCCTTTCTGGAAGTTTGCCACAAAACTCTATGAGGGTTGGATTATCAATGTAAGTTAAACTTTGTTTCCTTCTCATTCAATCATTCATGGAAGTAATCTTTACAAGTTTTTGTCAAGTGGTCATGCTGTAGTTAAGCAAGATGCAACATTTTCTTTTTCTTTTTCAGGAATGCTGTTGGAACTTCCATTAATGCAAACAATTTACAGGGGTAAGCTTTTCTGGAGATTACTATGTCATTGAAAATCTTTTGCTCTATATAAAACAGTACGTTAAGTTTTCACTTTCAGGATCGCACTCATAGGTCACATCAGATTCTGATTAAAAATATTTACAATAGGAAAACATCTATTGCCACAGTTTTGGTTGAGAAACCCTCATAATTTTCTCTAATCACAGTTTTGGTTGAGAAACCCTCATGAATTTTCTCTAATCAAGTGAGCAAAAATGAACGCAGAAAAGCTTCTGGGATGTTGCAGTGCCTCAAAGCTGATTTCAAGTGCAGCAACAAAGTTCCATCAAGTATAGCTTTCGAATTTCGGCATGCCTAAAACTGCTTTGTACATCATAGATTTTTGAGGATTGTTTATGACACAAGTTCATCTTCCAAACCTACTTGCATTCTATTTCCATTGCAGAAACATTTTCTGTCAAATGTGGGGGTACGGACCAGACATCTGCATCTGGGATAGAATATGAGGGTGATTTTGAATCAATGGGAGCTGCTTCACTGTACACAAGCTCAGACAATCTGTGGGCAGTAAGCAATACTGGGAATTTCATTTCGAACCCAAACGGACCACAATATTTAACACAAACGGGTTCTCAAATCACTGGAACTTTGGACTCTGAGCTATATAAGACAGCGAGGATTTCACCGAGCTCGCTGAGGTACTATGGCCTTGGTCTAAAGAATGGAAGATACAGTGTTGAGCTTCACTTTGCAGAGATAGGAATGGATGACTCTCATTCTTGGAAAGGCCTCGGAAGGCGCTTATTCGACATTTACATACAGGTATGCTGAAAAAGTCCCATTTACACGTAGAAATATCGATAAACCTATACAGGAGAAAGAGACAGAGACAGCTTTCGCTGTCAGACATCTATGTGCATGCTTGATGATCATTAATGTCATGACTGGCTTTAGGGAGAAATAGTCCTTAAGGACTTCAACATTAAAAACGAAGCTGGTGGATCCAAAAAAGCGTTGATTAAAACATTTGAAGCAAATGTGACCAACACAATCATGGACATTCACTTCTTCTGGGCTGGAAAAGGCACTTGCTGCATTCCATATCAAGGAACATATGGACCTTTAGTATCAGCCATTCATGTTTCTCAAGGTAGATCCATCCTCACATTTTCTTTCTCAAGCATGCAAATGTCCATTTGCAAACCTCCTTTTGCATTTCTAACTTGCTCTACCGTGCTTAATTTCTGTAGTATCTGATGGTGCTGGCTCTTCCAAGAGGGACAAGAAACGTGTAGGAAAACTTGTTGGGATATCAATGGCATGTGTGGCTGGGCTTGTGATCATCTCTTCTGTATTTTATCTATGGTGGATAAAAGAGGATTCATCTCAGCACATGAGAATTTACACTGGTCACCTGGGTAATGATTAATGAGAGAAACTTAATGACCCCACAACCACAAGGGTTGCTGCAAAAATGCTATGCGGCTAATTACCTTTCCGGTAAACGTTCCTCTGTAAAATAGCCGACTGTTTTCCAACAAGAAAGAATTTATCTCTACATGCAAAAACCAGCAATTGGAATTAGGTTCCCCATTCGATGCCAATGGGAAGCAGGGAATCGGTCATCGTGTGATTGTTTTTTTCTTTTTCTTTTTGCACCGTATGTTTAGAACTGTTGATGGGCCTAGAAAGAATGGTGATTCAAGGGAAAGAACCATGTATGGTGATGGCCTAAATGGGGTTTTATTGCTCTGAAAGTGAAAGCACTATTATATGCTTGTCGGTAGAGAAATCCGAAGGTTGTAGTAAAAATGGATTATCAATCATTTCATGCAAGAAATTATGCAAATTCGACATGAACAGTAACTAAAGATTTGCCAACTTCTGAGTGCTCTAACCCCTCCATTGCAGGGAAACCCTCCAAAAGTTATAAAAGAAAAGGAGGTATCTAGTGGATGCTTCTCTGTGCTCTAGCCTTGTTTAATCACCTTCAACAAGAAGGAATGAATTATTAATTGTCAATCAAACAAGAACACATTTGGGGAAAAACACATTTTTTGGGCATCCAATGTTAAAAGAGAACCAAATTGATCAGCTCCACCATCCCAAGGAAACCCAGCCCTACTTTAATGCATACCTTTTGCTAGTTCCCTTTCATCTTTTACTTTGAAAGGGCTTGTTTGGATGTAGTCATGAGATTCACAACAAATCAAATCGACTAGATGACATGATTGAAAAGAAGTATAATGCTTCAAACACTTCCTCATCGAAAAGGGTTCCTTGATGTTATGGCATCTATCACCTTCGTTGCTTTTGTTGGATCATATGAGTAATGTGCGTTGAAATCTCATGTAGAGACGCATCAAAAGTGTTTTGTATTGTTTATATAGAAAGTTTCCGTAGATGTTTCTGTTATTGTCATTTTATGAGCAGCCCTTTCTGGATTGGTTTCAGTGGAGGTTTGTGGATGAACTTTAATGTGTTTTTTATTTAAAAAATATTATTTTATTTAATATATTAATATTAAAAATAAATTTTAAAAAATAAAAAAAATATATTATCTTAATATTATCCCCTCACAACTACTCGTGGAAAGCGCTCTGGAAATTAAATAGGATTCACTCCCAAGAAAATAAAAACAAATCATAAAATAAAAGGCTGGTATTTATAATCTTTTGAGTATAATTTTAAAACTCAATTTATCTTTGGAATTCAATTTAAGATTTAATTGATATAGAATTAGAACTAAGTTGGGTTTAAAAAAAATAAAGAAAGAAAAAATTTAAGAGTAACCTAGCAAGACTTGATTGGCCTAGAAAGACTCGGTCAAACTAGTAAGACTTGATCAAAAACTCAATTGTAACTAGTTGATTTTATTTTTACATTAAAATAATATTATTTTGATTTTTTAAAAAAAATAATTAATCAAGGCGACCTAGTCAAACCCAAAACCCAGACCTAGGATCAAACTATATTTAAAAACTATACTTCTATGTAATATTAAATAATAAAAATACTAAAATAAAAATAAAAATAATATTATTAATAATAATAATTACAAAGATCAGGGTAGTAGTTAAGATATTAATAACCAATGAAATAGTTTATATACAATAAATAAAAATAATATATTATTTTTTTATAAAAAATGTATTATCATTCCTCATTTTTATTCTAACATCTTATAGCAATCAAACTATGTTTAATTTTCATTTTTATTCCCAGTCTTCTTTTCTATTGCCAATTTCATTTAGTTCATTTCAACTAAATGCCTACAAGGTAAGAATATATTTTTTTATTCGCAGTCACATTATTCCATTCTTTATTCTCAAACAATAACTAAGAGTATTTCATCAAGTTACGTACCTTAGTGGTACAATAATTGATTATTAAAAACATTAATAAAATAATAATAATTTTCCAGACGTGGAATATGTTTTCCAACTTTTCCCACAGAAAAGGTTTTTTTACTATAAAAAATTGTTCGCTGGCAAGCTAATGGAACCTTACATGAAAATGAAAGGTTTTGTAGTGGTGAGAGGCCAGAATTGACACGAGAGAGCCTCATGTTTGTTTTTAAGTTATAATTTATTTTTTAAAATGTTTTTTATTTATTTTTCATTTAAAAATATTAAATTAATATTTTTTTAAGTAGTTATTAAAAATTTTAATATATTAATATAAAAAAATATAATACATCGTAACATTAAATACATATAGTTTTTTCGGTTAATTCTTGATTTTTAGCAATTGAGGTTATGAAACACGGTGGATTTAAAGTTTATTTGAAAGTATAAAAAAGATTAATTTTTAAAGTATTTTTTATTTGAAAATACATTAAAATAGTATTTTTTTTATTTATTTCAATTATCAGTATATTAAAATAATTTATAAACACAAAAAAAAATTAAAAATCTTTAAAAATTGGTTAAAATGCAGCGCTAAACAGGATTAACAACCATGATATCACGATGAGATCATGTGCTTACAATTTTTAGAATATAATTTGAGGGTGACCCAGCAAGATTCGATTAGCCTAGAAAAACCCGATCAAACTAGTAAGACTTGGTCAAAAATTTAGTTGTAACTAATTAATTTTTAATTTTATACTAAAATAATATTATTTTGATTTAAAAAAAAATTAATTCAGACGACTTGGTCAAACCCAAAACTAGAACCTAAGATCAGATCATGTTTAAAAAAACTATACTTTTATGTAATATTAAGTAATAAAAAATAGTAAAATAAAAATAAAATTAATATTAATAATAATAATAATTACAGAGATCAGGGTAGTAGTTAAGATATTAATAAACTATGTTTAATTTTCATTTTTATTCCCACTCTTCTTTTCTATTGCCAATTTCATTTAGTTCATTTCAACTAAATGCCTATAAAGTAAGAATATATTTTTTTATTCGCAGTCACATTATTCCATTCTTTATTCTCAAACAATAACTAAGAGTATTTCATCAAGTTACGTACCTTAGTGGTACAATAATTGATTATTAAAAACATTAATAAAAAATAATAATTTTCCAGACGTGGAATATGTTTTCCAACTTTTCCCACAGAAAAGGTTTTTTTTCTATAAAAAATTGTTTGCTGGCAAGCAAGTGGAACCTTACATGAAAATGAAAGGTTTTGTAGTGGTGAGAGGCCAGAATTGAGACGAGAGAAAAGTAATCAGTAGAGCCTCAAATATAAGTGTTGGTTTTCAAGTTATAATTTATTTTTTAAAATATTTTTTATTTAAAAATATTAAATTAATATTTTTTAGTAGTTATTAAAGATTTTAATATGTTAATATTAAAAAAAAATCATTTTAATATATTTTAAAAAATATATAATACATAATAACAATAAATACACACAGTTTTTTTGGTCAACTCTTGATTTTTAACAATTGAGATTACTTGAAACACGGTGGATTTAAAACTTATTTGAAAGTATGATAAAGATTGATTTTTTAAATTTTTTTAATTGAAAATACATTAGAATAATATTTTTTATTTTTTAAAATTTTATTTTTATTATAACACGTCAGAATAATTTATAAACACAAAAAAAATTAAAATCTTAAAAAATATGGTTAAAATGCAGCACTTAACAGGACTAACAACCATGATATCACGATGAGATCATATAATTGGAAATTTATTCAAGTGGTGCAAAGGACATGGAGTTCATCAAAATCGAAAAACAACAAGAAAAAAGAGAGGGCATGCTCGAGAAAGTAGTGAACATTGTAATTACTAATTAGAACATGGATGGATCTATTCCTTTATTTTAATTTCACGTTTTCCATGCTTAAATCAAAGGGTTTGAGAGAGAAAAGTTCATGGATTAAGTGGATTTATTTTTTTAATTATTGTTCTTAATTTGCCACTCGTCTTAATCACTTTACTCTTTCCCCCCACATTCATTTCTTTAATATAAAGCAACTAAAGCTAGCAGTGACCGGATGCTTTTCATCTTTGTATCCCTCTTCCTATCCCTTTTCTCTTTGCATGCATCGCGTTGTCCCAGCCAAAAATAACACAGCCATCGAGTAGTTTTGACTAGTTTTTTTACTTGTTATTTGTTGATGGTTATATAATTGTATTTTTAGTAAAAATATTAAATATATAGGTTTATTTTATGTGTTTTTAGAAAGAAAATGTAAAAAGAAATTTTGAAGGATGAAAATATAAATATAAATACTTAATTTAAAAAAATAAAAAAAGTTGAGATAATTAAAGTTAAGTTATCAATCCTATAAATTAGATGATGAATCTCATTAAATTTGATAAAAAAAATTTATTTTTTAAATTATTTTTTATTTAGACGAGAGAAAAGTAATCAGTAGAGCCTCAAATATAAGTGTTGGTTTTCAAGTTATAATTTATTTTTTAAAATATTTTTTATTTAAAAATATTAAATTAATATTTTTTAGTAGTTATTAAAGATTTTAATATGTTAATATTAAAAAAAAATCATTTTAATATATTTTAAAAAATATATAATACATAATAACAATAAATACACACAGTTTTTTTGGTCAACTCTTGATTTTTAACAATTGAGATTACTTGAAACACGGTGGATTTAAAACTTATTTGAAAGTATGATAAAGATTGATTTTTTAAATTTTTTTAATTGAAAATACATTAGAATAATATTTTTTATTTTTTAAAATTTTATTTTTATTATAACACGTCAGAATAATTTATAAACACAAAAAAAATTAAAATCTTAAAAAATATGGTTAAAATGCAGCACTTAACAGGACTAACAACCATGATATCACGATGAGATCATATAATTGGAAATTTATTCAAGTGGTGCAAAGGACATAGAGTTCATCAAAATCGAAAAACAATAAGAAAAAAGAGAGGGCATGCTCGAGAAAGTAGTGAACATTGTAATTACTAATTAGAACATGGATGGATCTATTCCTTTATTTTAATTTCACGTTTTCCATGCTTAAATCAAAGGGTTTGAGAGAGAAAAGTTCATGGATTAAGTGGATTTATTTTTTTAATTATTGTTCTTAATTTGCCACTCGTCTTAATCACTTTACTCTTTCCCCCCACATTCATTTCTTTAGTATAAAGCAACTAAAGCTAGTAGTGACCGGATGCTTTTCATCTTTGTATCCCTCTTCCTATCCCTTTTCTCTTTGCATGCATCGCGC
This sequence comes from Populus euphratica, assembly GCF_000495115.2. NCBI lineage: Eukaryota > Viridiplantae > Streptophyta > Magnoliopsida > Malpighiales > Salicaceae > Populus > Populus euphratica. The sequence goes on along the minus strand of NW_011499912.1, from coordinate 75,419 downwards.
TATCCCAGCCAAAAATAACACAGCCATCGAGTAGTTTTGACTAGTTTTTTTACTTGTTATTTGTTGATGGTTATATAATTGTATTTTTAGTAAAAATATTAAATATATAGGTTTATTTTATGTGTTTTTAGAAAGAAAATGTAAAAAGAAATTTTGAAGGATGAAAATATAAATATAAATACTTAATTTAAAAAAATAAAAAAAGTTGAGATAATTAAAGTTAAGTTATCAATCCTATAAATTAGATGATGAATCTCATTAAATTTGATAAAAAAAATTTATTTTTTAAATTATTTTTTATTTAATTATATATTAACAAGCACACGTTATTTTGACTTTTTTTCTATATTGAACATCAATTTGTTTTTTTAAATAATATTGGTAATGCATATAACTAAAATAATAAATAGTCTCGTATTTTAAAAGTTTGATAGCGAAACAAAATCTTTTTAAAATTAAATGATGAGTTGATTATTTATTTTTTTAATTTTAAGGGGTTAAAATATATCAATTTTTTTTAAAAAAAAACATGTTATGCACTAAATTAAATAATATTATATAAGAAAATCATTAAAAATAAATAATTTAAAAAAACAAACCAAAAAAATCAATAAAAAATTAAATGAACAAAATATATAATACATAATAACAATAAATACACACAGTTTTTTTGGTCAACTCTTGATTTTTAACAATTGAGATTACTTGAAACACGGTGGATTTAAAACTTATTTGAAAGTATGATAAAGATTGATTTTTTAAATTTTTTTAATTGAAAATACATTAGAATAATATTTTTTATTTTTTAAAATTTTATTTTTATTATAACACGTCAGAATAATTTATAAACACAAAAAAAATTAAAATCTTAAAAAATATGGTTAAAATGCAGCACTTAACAGGACTAACAACCATGATATCACGATGAGATCATATAATTGGAAATTTATTCAAGTGGTGCAAAGGACATAGAGTTCATCAAAATCGAAAAACAATAAGAAAAAAGAGAGGGCATGCTCGAGAAAGTAGTGAACATTGTAATTACTAATTAGAACATGGATGGATCTATTCCTTTATTTTAATTTCACGTTTTCCATGCTTAAATCAAAGGGTTTGAGAGAGAAAAGTTCATGGATTAAGTGGATTTATTTTTTTAATTATTGTTCTTAATTTGCCACTCGTCTTAATCACTTTACTCTTTCCCCCCACATTCATTTCTTTAGTATAAAGCAACTAAAGCTAGTAGTGACCGGATGCTTTTCATCTTTGTATCCCTCTTCCTATCCCTTTTCTCTTTGCATGCATCGCGCTATCCCAGCCAAAAATAACACAGCCATCGAGTAGTTTTGACTAGTTTTTTTACTTGTTATTTGTTGATGGTTATATAATTGTATTTTTAGTAAAAATATTAAATATATAGGTTTATTTTATGTGTTTTTAGAAAGAAAATGTAAAAAGAAATTTTGAAGGATGAAAATATAAATATAAATACTTAATTTAAAAAAATAAAAAAAGTTGAGATAATTAAAGTTAAGTTATCAATCCTATAAATTAGATGATGAATCTCATTAAATTTGATAAAAAAAATTTATTTTTTAAATTATTTTTTATTTAATTATATATTAACAAGCACACGTTATTTTGACTTTTTTTCTATATTGAACATCAATTTGTTTTTTTAAATAATATTGGTAATGCATATAACTAAAATAATAAATAGTCTCGTATTTTAAAAGTTTGATAGCGAAACAAAATCTTTTTAAAATTAAATGATGAGTTGATTATTTATTTTTTTAATTTTAAGGGGTTAAAATATATCAATTTTTTTTAAAAAAAAACATGTTATGCACTAAATTAAATAATATTATATAAGAAAATCATTAAAAATAAATAATTTAAAAAAACAAACCAAAAAAATCAATAAAAAATTAAATGAACAAGAAAAAAATTTAAAACTATACCCTAAAAAAAGGCACAGGCACTCAGGCTGATCTTGGTAACCTAACACGTTTAGGAAAATCTCCTATTTTTATTTTTTATTTTTCTTTTAAAAAATAGCATATGACATTTTAGGCACCATGATGGTTAAAAAATTAAAAAAAAAATTGATTTAAAAGTTCAATTTTTATTTAAAATATAGAGAAAATATTCTAGATATTTCGATAAATCATTTTATGATCTCAAAAGCTAAAAAAAAAAATCAATTCAAAACCAAACTTTCTAAGCTCATATAAATTTTTTAAAACAATTTAAATATGAAAAAAACATCTAAATTTTTTTTACTTAATAGAATCTATAAATATCAAAATTAATTATTTTAATAGCTAAAATCTATATTAATAACGATGTTCTTTCTTTACCAATGAAATCTAACGACTTTTTCTTTTTATGATCAAACTAAAAACTGGAAAATAAGTCTCTTTGCATGCATCGCGTTGTCCCAGCCAAAAATAACACAGCCATCGAGTAGTTTTGACTAGTTTTTTTACTTGTTATTTGTTGATGGTTATATAATTGTTTCTTTTAGTAAAAATATTAAATACATAGTTTTTTTTATTTTTAAAATTATTTTTTATTTAATTATATATTAACAAGCATACATGATTTTGACTTTTTTTCTATATTGAACATCAAATTGCTTTTTTTAAATAATATTGGTGATGCATTTAACTAAAATAATAAATAATCTCGTATTTTAAAAGTTTGATAACAAAACAAAATCTTTTTAAAATCAAATGATGACTTAAGTTTTTTTAAAAATTTTAAGGGGTTAAAATATATTAATTTAAAAAAAAACATGTTATGCACTAAATTAAATAATATTATATAAGAAAATCATTAAAAATAAATAATTTAAAAAAACAAACCAAAAAAATCAATAAAAAATTAAATGAACAAGAAAAAAATTTAAAACTATACCCTAAAAAAGAGGTACAAGCACTCAAGCTGATCTTGGTAGCCTAACATGTTTAGGAAAATCTCCTGTTTTTCTTTTAAAAAATAGCAGATGACATTTTAGGCACCATGATGGTTAAAAAATTAAAAAAAAAATTGATTTAAAAGTTCAATTTTTATTTAAAATATAGAGAAAATATTCTAGATATTTCGATAAATCATTTTATGATCTCAAAAGCTAAAAAAAAAAATCAATTCAAAACCAAACTTTCTAAGCTCATATAAATTTTTTAAAACAATTTAAATATGAAAAGACATCTAAAATTTTTTTACTTAATAAAATCTGTAAATATCAAAATTAATTATTTTGATAGCTTCTTTTGATGATCAAACTAAAAACTGGAAAATAAGTAAAATGAGGTTTTTGATCAAAATTTATTTGTTTTCTATTTAAAAAATTAAGGGGACCTGATTTTTATATTTTGAAAAATACAAGGACTAAATCTAACAATTCAATAAAAAGTTAGTAATCCTTTCCTTTTCTTGAAGTGGGTGGCCCTATCAGATCCGACAATTATGCCACAAACTAAGAAGTCAAATTGGAATATAATTATATTTATTCATCCGGAAAACTCCCTTTCTAAATTAATTTTCTTGATGGATTAATCTTACCCATGGATAAACAAGCAACTAATAACAATTATTCCAAAATCTGTCTATCTGTTGGTTTAACTTTGAACCCTAAATTCCTTCACTTTTTTTGTGCACAAATTAAAAATTTATATAATTATTAATTTTAAAACTTATAAAATTAGTTAAAATATATATGTTAAAATATATACGAATTCATTCAAATATCTATATTAATAATAATTAAAAAAACCATAATGACATCAAGATTTTGAAAAATTTGACAAAACCTTTTTTCATCCTTTAAAAAACACTCCAAAAATCTTTCTTTTATTTGACCCAAAATGCATATTAGAAAAGGTATAGTATAAGATGCTAAAAGAATTAGGAAATAATATTAGTAATAGGCATGATTATTGTTTTATATATTAAGAAATTTAATTTAACTATTTATTTTTTTTATTTTTTAAACATTTGCTCTAATTACTCATAATTTTTTAATCTAACTACCTTTTCTTTAAAATGATAATTAAAGAAATCTTGGACATCAAAAGAGTTTAAGTCGAATCCTAATATTTTATATATACATAAATAAAAAAGTTACTGTAATTCCTCCTAAATTACATACAACAAAAAAATAATCATTACATAAATAGTATTAATGCTAGTAAGAATTTCTTTATATAATTTTTCTATATGTATATATTGAAAGTCCATTAAATCTTCAATATTACCATGCAAAAAAATAAAAAATTAAAAAACCCTCTTTGAGCAGAAGAAAACAAATTAATCGAGGGGCCTCTTCTATTCTCTTTTCTTCGAGTATTTATTTACTCCGTTCCGACAAACAAACACACAGAGCCCGGAGACATGCTTCTTTCAGACAAAAGCCCTCCCACCCTCAAGACACTTCCGCTACCATAGCTGTCCTCCTCCACATCTTTGATCAAATCAACGCCTCTCCTTCCTCCACGTCCTCTCCGGACCCCAACTTCCTCTTTAAATCTACCTTTCTTTTTATCGTTATTATTACAGCTAATTGCAAACTCACGCCCGAAAAACACTTTCCATCTTTCTCCCTCCCCCCCGGCACAGGGATTGTCATTAGATCCGACGCCGTTTTCAACAGATCCCAGATCCAACGACCTCAAAATCCGACACACCGGTAATCACTTCTATTAACCAAATAAACCAAATCCTCATTTATAGTCTACTCCTGCCAGCTCAACGGTCAAGATGGCGCCGAGCACGATCCGAAAAGCGATTGGGACCGTTAAAGATCAAACAAGCATAGGTATCGCGAAAGTAGCGAGTAACATGGCGCCAGAGCTTGAAGTAGCAATCGTGAAAGCAACGAGCCACGACGATGATCCGCCGAATCAGAAATATATTCACGAGATCTTGAATCTAACTTCGTATTCTCGCGGTTACGTTCATGCTTGTGTGTCTTTCGTTTCGAAAAGGTTAGGGAAAACGCGGGATTGGATCGTGGCGTTGAAAACTTTGATGCTTATTCATAGGTTATTGAACGAAGGAGATCCGTTATTTCAAGAGGAGATTTTGTATGCTACTAGGAAAGGTACTCGGCTGTTGAATATGAGTGATTTTAGAGATGAAGCGCATTCGAGTTCCTGGGACCATTCGGCTTTTGTTAGGACTCTCGCGATGTATTTGGATCAAAGACTTGAATTGATCTTGTTTGAACGGAAAGGAGGTGATGGTGGCCGTGTCGGTGGGAGTCGTGGTGCGGGGAGTGCTCATGGTGGCGAAATTGAGAGATATTATGGAGGCAGGGGTGGTTTTGGCAGGGAAGATTTGGGTAGAGGTGATTTCAGGTCGCCGCCGCCAAGAGCTTATGAGTATAGTGATCAGTATAATGGGGATTATAATAGGGGGGGGAGTGGGTATGGGATGCCGAGGAGGACGAGGTCGTATGGGGATATGAGTGAGATGGGGGGCGGAGAAGGAAGGGAAGAGAAGAAGACAGCAACGCCGTTGAGGGAAATGAAGCCGGAGAGGATTTTTGGGAAGATGGGACATTTACAGAGGTTGCTGGATAGGTTCTTGTCATGTAGGCCGACGGGGTTGGCCAAGAATAATAGGATGATATTGATTGCGTTGTATCCGGTTGTGAAAGAGAGTTTTCAGTTATACGCGGATATATGTGAGGTTTTGGCTGTTTTGCTCGATAAGTTTTTTGATATGGAGTATCCGGATTGTGTTAAGGCCTTTGATGCTTATGCTAGTGCGGCGAAGCAGATTGACGAGCTGATTGCGTTTTATAATTGGTGTAAGGATACTGGAGTGGCGAGATCGTCTGAGTACCCTGAAGTGCAGAGGATTACAGGCAAGTTGTTGGAGACTTTAGAGGAGTTTGTGAGGGATAGAGCTAAGAGACCTAAGAGTCCGGAAAGGAAAGAGGAGGCACCCCCTGTGCCTCAAGAGGAGGAGCCTGTGCCTGATATGAATGAAATTAAGGCCCTGCCTGCACCGGAGGATTTTACTCCTCCCCCACCTCCGGAGACGGAGCCCGGGCCTCAGAAACCACAGGTTACTGAGGATTTGGTGAATTTGAGGGATGATGCTGTCACGGCTGACGATCAAGGGAATAGGTTGGCTTTGGCTTTGTTTGCTGGTCCAGCAGCCAATAATGGGAACGGATCATGGGAAGCATTCCCATCTAACGGAGAGCCCCAAGTGACCTCAGCCTGGCAGACTCCAGCTGCTGAAGCTGGCAAGGCAGATTGGGAATTGGCATTGGTTGAGACTGCTAGTAATTTATCGAAGCAGAAAGCAACTTTGGGAGGTGGGTTTGATCCATTGTTGTTAAATGGAATGTATGATCAGGGAATGGTGAGGCAACATGTTGGCACTGCTCAACTGAGTGGAGGTAGTGCTAGTAGCGTGGCGTTACCAGGGCCTGGGAATGGTACAACACCTGTTTTAGCTCTGCCAGCTCCAGATGGAACAGTCCAGGCAGTTAATCAGGACCCTTTCGCAGCATCTCTGTGTGTTCCACCTCCTTCATACGTCCAAATGGCAGATATGGAGAAGAAACAACAATTGCTTGTTCAGGAGCAGGTGACATGGCAGCAATATGCCAGGGATGGGATGCAAGGTCAAGCTAGTTTGGCCAAGATCAGCGGTGGTGGTTACTACAATGCAGGTCCTATGCCAACGATGCCTTATGGAATGCCACCTGTCAATGGAACGGGGCCACCACCGGCCGGGTATTACTACACTCCTTACTGATTTGAATGTCATTTATCTGCAGATTTTGTTCATGTTCACGTCTATCGTTTTAGTGTTTTGTTTCTGTTAAAAATGCATGATGTCATGTTGTTCCTGCAATCTGTGCGCAAAATGGGAGTGACTGGGAGAGGGGGACGCCGAGCTCAAGAGATTAATGATGCTGGGGAATTTTGATGTTTGGGAGACCTGTAATTGGAACTGCGATGTCTCTTTGTGCTTTGTAATATTAGAATTTTCTGACGTTTTTATTCTTTATTTCTTTACTTCATATCATTGGTTTGAAACAGCAGAAAACTACTTTTAACACAATCTAAACCGCTGCTTCTTGCTATTGATTGTAAAAACTTAAAACTGTTCTTTTTTATTGCTGGTCGTGATGAACCATGTATCTGCATCGTTACCAGCTAGCTATTTGGCATGGAGGCTTCCGCGTTACCTGTTGTTTATTCTATATGCATTGTGATCGAAGATTAAAACTTTAGTTCCTAAGTTCCTAGCAGTGCTTGTCCCCTTTCTCCGTTGTAACCTTTAAGAGCTGGGAAAATGATCGATGTTTATTCTGGAAGAATAGTTGCTCCACCAAATTTGGTGAGGAGAGGTTTTCCCCCACCAGATGATTGGTCTGTATTTTCTGTAAGCTGGTATGACTTTGATTACTTGACCCACTGCCGTCGTTTTAGCTCGGGAGATGACTGTAGCATTTCCATCATCTTAATATCGATACATCCCGTAATGGTAACATTTTGCAGAAATCTATCGTTGTTATTAACTTGGAGAACTATATCTACTAGGAAGCAGTACTTTGTTAATATCTAGTAGGTAGATAATGACCTGCTTAATACGACAATTAATCAAGTCATGCATTTTAGATAGAGTGCCTTGAATTCTAATTCTTCCTTGGATTTGGATGTTTAGCGAGGTTAATGGTCTGTGTCAGGAGGCCAATCCTTAATTAACTGTTAAATTTTGAGAGGATTCTGTGTCTTTGACAGCGTGGCTTGATAAAATTGAATCCAAGCTTGGACACGTTACCCCCGATATTCCACGTCATTTTGGATGGAGTATAATTCAATGCAAATTGAAAGGTTGAACGTTGACAAGTTAGCTAACCAAAAATATTATATGCATTTGATAATTTATTTGCTTTTCCTATTAAGGTTCCCATACTTATACAAATTCGAGTCAAATGTCAGTAGTTATCCGAGAAAAAATGACTTAGTCAATCTAAAGTTAAAAATTCCAGCTGTTCAGGATCTGTTAGCGTTGAGCTAGGAACCAAGAATCCATGGTCCTGAAATGACTTCACCTTGCTGGTATCAAGAGATTGGTATCAGATTCCATGTTTCTATAAACCTTGCCTGCAATTTCATATTCCTTGTCATGATGAAGCACTCATATTCTGTGGTGGTTTACCTGGAAGTCGGTGGCCGCATGGACCACCGCCATCAAGATTCGAGGCCATGGTTTCTACTGGTAACATGAGAGCCAAGAGATCCGTGGAGTGGTGGTGCGTAGATCATGAATCTACTGTTTGGTTGAAATTAAAGGTTTGATATCAACCCTAGCATATTTTATGATTAATGGCAAGTCGGTTTCTAGTGGTGGTCAATTTATGTTTGCTGGGGGCATGGATCCCACTGAAAAGAACTTTATTGTCTTCTTTAAGCGAGTGTGGGGGGGCTCGTTGATCGCAACTTTACATGAAACTGTGTCCACAGATTCCTCGCTAGGAGTTCTCGACACCCATGTCCCGCGTCTCTTTTTGCGTTGCTGGGGTACAAAGCTAAAGTTTTTGCACCATATTCTTGCCATCGTTTTCTTTTGTTTTTATTGGGTGGACCTCCTAGACAGTCACTACCACTTATGTCCTGGCATCGCTGTTCGAGGCAGAATTATGTGAGAGCTCCGTCTCCCTTTACCATGCCAAGACTGTTTCAGAAACTGAAGGACATGACAGCCTCACACCCTTGGTGTACTCTGCCTGACTGGTCTGTTGCTGCCAGAGCCACTGTTGTCGTTGACTCTTTTCGTCAGTCCTGGGTGGTTCGGGTGGGTGGGTTAAGCTGTTAATACAACATCATTAGCAGAAGATCAGCAATCATCTGGTTTGCGGTAGGCTGGTAACATCAAGGACAGATTGGGTGATAATTAGGCATATAGTCTCATGTACATTATGGGGAAACTGTAATGAAGATCACCTAACACGTTTGTTGAAATGAGAATTGAGATGCCAACCGCTGCCATGCCATGCCAGGCTAGCTGTGCGTGTGCAAGAAAAAACTGCTACCGGTGTGGGTCCTTCTGGACGGAGGCAGGTCATCAATCCCACCGTTCCCCATGGTGTTCCGACTTGCGACATTTTCAAACTTTCTTGTTACACACGCAAACATATACATAAGAGTTTGAACAAATATACGATTTTTGTAAGAAAACTAACACTGCATTAATGGGTTTGTACTCGCAAATGATCTCAAACTGAGTATTAAAAAATATTTTGAAAAATAAATTTAATATAGATACAATAATTTAAGGATAAATGATCTGTTTATAGATCAATCTGAAAAATATTTTAATCTTATTGCTTAAAAACTAATATTAAAAAAATACTATGATCATTATAAAAGAAAATTATAAGATTCACATAAGAAAATTTATTGATAAATTCGAATAGTTTGGTTTTTCTTTCGAAACAACAACTCCATGAAGTAAGAGATTACAAGGAAAATCCTTTAGTTGATAAAACTTTCTTTTTCAGTCAAGCTCAAGCCTCTCCTTTGAATAGAAAATGAATCTTTAAAAAAGCTCTTACATTGCGTGTTTACTATTTTGTTGTAAGGTATTTTTAAAAATGTTTTTTAAATAAAAATATATTAAAGTAATATTCTTTTAATTTTTTATTTTTAACATTAACACATCAAAATCATTCAAAAACATATAAAAAATAAATTTAATGTTTTTCTTTGTAAAAATTAATTTTAAAAACACTTTAAAAAATAAATTATAAGGCAAAAAAGCCACTCATGAAATCGATTCCAAGATGTTGAAGAAAATGGTCTTGGCCCTATGGACATTTTTTTTCCCTAAGTCCGAGGATTACAAAATGGACTTTTGAAATCTTCCTAATAAGGAATGATGTCCAAATAACATTTCCCACTACGTTATTAAAGGGTAGAAAACTAAAGGGACTATTTAATTAATTCTTATAATATAGGGACCAATTAATATGTTTCGATAAACTAGAGATACTAATTTATAATTAACTCAACGAGACAAAACAGTGAACTGAAGCCACCGAACCGTTGACAAAAACCCAAAGCCCCGAAAAAAGTGGATAGAGGAGCGAAAACAGTCAGTTAGCCAAAATCTTCAGTTTCAGTTTGGAAAAAACAATAAATGGAGACTGTGCGAAGCTTATAATGAGCTACAAGGGCTAGCACCGGAGCTGAAGACTCCATTTGACCCACCGGCGGTGTTACTGGTTGGCCAGCAGACCGATGGAAAGAGGTCACGCACTGGTGGAAGGTCTCATGAGTTGGCGGTGGCACCAAATCTCGTCGCCCCATTATTCTCCATATGAAATATGATCCTGAATGCGAGGTCCCTTCTTGCTATCTTGTCTCTGATGATGACGCTTCTTTTTCCCAGGAGAAATCTCTCCATGAAATTCAGGTTTTACCTTTAACTTCGATTTTATTTTTTTTTGGAATTTTCTTATCAAGGTAGGATTGATAAATTTGTCTAGGCATGCATTGAATATGAAAATATGAGGTTGGAGAAGGAGTCGTTTCAATTTTCATCCAAGGAATTAATCATAAGAGTGGAATACAAGCATTACCTAATCTCACTATTGTTGATGCTCCCCGACCTATTGCTGCTGCACCAGGTCGAAAAATCATGCATTACAGGTTTGAAAAGGGAGTTTAACAACTTGGCTTTGATATTGTGATGTGGGATTCTGATGATGAGATGTGTGCATGTTTATTTGTTTATTCAGAGTCAAGCTCAGGCAGTGGAGGCGCTTGTGCTAGCAAAAATGCAGCGTAAAGAATTTATCATATAGCGTCTTGAAGATTGTAGTGACCGGAGTAATGAAACTACTCGGAGACTTGTGATGCAAGTTTTTGTACTTGAGTGTGTTAGTGTTTTTGTTGCACTTAAGGAACTATAGTGCTTCTTTTTGTGGGAACAGTAGGAGAGAAATGATCTTACTTGAGATTGCAGTTGGGGTAAATTTTAGGAGAAGCTTTGGATAGCATCAAAGCTACTTTATTTTTGTTTGATGCTCCAGGTGTTTGATAAATTTCTATACTTGGGAACAAATATTTTTGCTTTAATTATCCTTACAAGCTGGAGTGAAGTTTCAAGTTATTTGATTCATAGTGATTGGAAGTCTGTCCTGGGAATGACTGCTTGCTTTTAAATCTTTACTGCAATCTGTAAAACATCAATACCTTTTTGATTGCTAACAGATTGATCCTGAGCTCTCAAAGACTGTTGTTGGCTCAATTGACACGAGAATACCCTAGTTTGCTCGCTCATCTGACGTTGAAGTATTCCTTTCACTGCCAGTTAATACACCTGATGATTTCATGGTGGCCGGTGGGCGGGTCTCCCTTCTTTACAACTCTTCCTTCTGGAAGAGTTGGTTCTGCCCATGATTCAGTTTATAGCTCCAATGATGAGTTTAAGCAGGTTTGGTTTCAGTTTGTGAGAATACTGTATTCTTTACTTCTGTATTTTTCCTTATTCTTGTTGCCTTCCGCACGTGTTGCATTATGTGTAGATCCTAGATTTACAGGCTTGATGCTGGATGTTTTTCCTTTCCTCTTTTAAGTCATTAAGTGTCTTAATAATTTCTTGTGTGTAAGTTGTGTTCCATATTTGTCTTAATGATTTCTTGTCTGTAAGTTGTGTTTCATATGCATGATACGAGGGGATTCTTTTTTAATGATTAGTATTAGGACACAGATAAAAAAACATGAGCCAATTGCCATACCCAACTGATATTAAATGTTGAACAGTTCGGTAATCTCAATGAAAGGTTGACAATTTTGCAATTTATATGTAGAATGCAGGGATGCGCTTTTATGGGGGTGCACTATATCATCATGCAATGGCAGAATTCTGTTTTGTTGCTGGGGGGATCAACTGTCCTCAAATTACAGGTGAAGAAATTGCGAATGCATGTGGAGTTGAAGATATCCATGATGGAACTAACTACTCTAGGTATCCTTGAGATTGCTTGCTCTTTACCCAGGTGGGATCACATGGAATGTATCTTTATAAATGATTTATATGACAACTTTTGGGATTAATTCCAAATTATTTTCTTTTGCTGCTTTCAAGTGCATCCTGTCTATAGTGAACCAGCTTCTTGCAACTTTTCTTTCTCCTTGCATCTACATCTTTAAGCCTTGCAACAAAAATTTGGAGTAAATACACTGGGGTTTCATCACAGACCATGTCCAAGCAAAAGCCAGCTTCTGAAGAAGCATGTCTCTTAACAGGGAGAATCTATCCACTTGGTGCTTTCAAGCTTTGAACAAAAGTTTTAACTGAAAATCTGGCATTCCTAGAATGAATGAGAATCAATTCAACATGTTTCAATTTAAGATATTAATGCAAAATGTATCTCATGATAATGTCAGTGATTATCTCATAATTTTAGAAACATAATTTTGGAAAGAAGGTTACTATATGTTTGCTAAAATTTTTAGGGATTGTATAGTTATTGTCCCACTCAAGAAGAAATCTAGAAGGGAAGTTATAAGAAAATATACTTTAAAGTTACTAGTTTGTTTATGAAAAATGAAATCTGAATGATATTTTGCAAGAGAAATGATGAATGTTATATCATATTCTTAATGATATAGCTGTCCCATTTTCTTAAACATGGGGAGAATGATGAGCTTTTCAGAAAATTCTGGCTGTTTGTCTTATTGTAATTAATCTTTGTCCTATCATGCTATCTTTTCAGACGCTTCAGAGAAGTCTGAGCACTATAATGTATGCTCTTTCTCTTTCCCTGCGTCAACTGAATGGAATTATGCAATAGCGGTATAGAATCTTGCTCATGTAATTAGTTTTAGTTGGATTCATTCTCCTAACTTTCAATCAATATATTTGATCATTCTGTAAAGTATGATTTTTGTGTACATAAATTTTGGACTATGAAAGCAGCAGTCCTGTTTTTTGTTTGCTTCAGCATGTAAGTTGTAAAATTTGGACACGTCTTCTGGTACAGTTGACTTTTTATTTCAAAACTAATATCCATCCTCCTTCGATGCAGTAAGGTTGTAGGCTTTTGTGTGTCTTGAAGAGATTACTTCCAATCTCTGTCTATCTTCTTCAAGTGTGGGTTCTATGTTGGTCTTTATCCTTTAAATCTTTAGGACATTCTGAATTGTCATTTCATTCATTCTTTTATCTCGTACCTGAACTTGTTTGTAACAGAAAGATGGTGAGTATCGAAGTGGTCAAGATGTATTCCTCAAGCGTGTTGCTTCTGCCTTCAGCAACTTCACAGAATCTACAAAAAGGGCATGCCATGAAAATTTTTCTGCTTGTTTCTTTTACAACAGTTCTGTTTTCTGTATATATAATAAAAAACTGCTAACCCTTGATTTAGTTCTCTGAGATATCTTTCTACCATGGCGGGCTAGAGTGGTTTGAAATTCAAAATTTCCAATGTACTGAGTGCCTAAGGAGCATTGTAGAATAGATAAAAAAGGTAAGAGAATAGCATACACAAAACAACACTTGAAATGGTACCCCCCCAAGTTTACCTAGACAAAGCAAAGCATGGCATTTCGTCGTTGGTGTTCATCAAGAGTTTTGTACTTGCCGTTTTTGTTTTATTTTCTGCAGATACGTGGAAGATTTAGAAAGCACCACACGTAATGTAACACCAGAGTTTACCTAGACAAAGCATGACACTTCGTAGCTGGTGTTCATCAGAGTTTATTTTGTACTTGCTGTTTTTGTTTAATATTTGCTGCAGATTCATGGAAGATTTAGAAAGCACCATGCGTAATGTAACACCACAAAAAGGTTAGTCGTAGCTGAATAACAAGGGATGCCTATGAAACTCAATAGAATCCTAAGCATCACTTTGTTCGTGAATGTTTATTTTAAAAATCATGATGCTTTTCATGGTAATACTATTATTTTGAGAACACTGATGCTCTGCTTTTCGTATCAATTCTACTGTTAAAAATCGTCAGCTGCCTCCTTCAGGAGCCCTCAAAATAATTACTTTGCTATTGATAACAATTGCATTAGCCATAAACTTTCTATCCGCTCCTCATATATATATATATATATGAACTTGTGGATGTGCTGTTAAGGTCGTTTGTGATTTGAGTTCTTATTTTTCATGTTTAGTGTATAGAATCAGGCTAGGCTACGCCAATTCTGGACTCCTTTGGTGGAACAGAGCAGTTTGCCAATGAGAAGCATGGCAATCAACCAAGCGCAGATGTCAAGCTCAGTCGTTTGGCTTCAGGCATTGACTCAAGCTCAGCAGTTCAGATAACAGAGACGCGCCTTGCAGATCTTCTAGACAGACTGCCCTTTCATCTGGAAGAATTGTTTATGCCCTTGTTCAACATATATATTTCATTTTTATTATTTTAAAATAGTATTTAAAAAGCCGTCATAGGTGGAGTTGTCCTATAAAAAATAAACATATGGGAAGTTGACACCTTACCCAATATACTAGATACTTGACCCATAAAAAATAAACATATGGGAAGTTGATCGCTTCTGCACCTTACCCAATATACTAGATACTTGACTTCTGATTTGGTATGGATCAATTTGTGTGTGTGTGTGTGTGTTTTTATAGTTAAAAAAATTATAAGTGAAAATTAAAAAGTTTATATATATATAATTAAATAAATTGAGAATTATATGTATTAATAAATAAAAAAATTATAAACCATAACTAATAATAAAATAAAAAATAAAAAAATAGATATAAATTAAGATATTTAATCTCATAAGATGTTATATTTATTCAATTCTGCCCGTCAAATTTTCTTATGAAATTTTTTTTATTCAATTAAATAATAATAAAAATAAATATGTATTAAATTGAGTGAATAAAATAAAAAAATATTATGCATAATTGCATATATATAAAATATTAGTTGAAAATAAATATTTTTATTTTAAATACAAATTTTATCTATACAAAAATAAAAATTATAAATAATAGAAAAAATAGAAAAACCTTTTTAAAAATTAAAAACATACAAATAATAAAAAATAATGTTATTTAAAAGAAAAGGGTATTCATCTGCATATAAATAAAAAAATTATAAAAAAAACATATAAAAAGAGATGTTAATTTAAAAAAACAATAAAAAAATATATATATATTTTTAAATAAACTAAAATGTCAGGTGGTGCTAGGCCTTTCAAGCCAGCACAACCCATCCATCTGACTTATTTAATATGGCCCACCTGAGCTCTTTATTTATATTTTTGCAGCTTATCTACGCAATTATTTTTTAAAAAGAAAAACAAACAACAGGTTGTTTGTATTATCTAATTTATGGCCGCTGTGTTATAATGATGTTTTTAGTGTTTTTAATGTTATGATATAAAAAATTAATTTTTAAAAATAAAAAATTTTAAAAAATATATTTTTACAAAAATCTCGAACACGCTAATATTGTAATGTGCAAAAACCACAGGGTGGTTTCCCAGCTTATATTCATACAATTGCCTGTAAAAACAGCTAATTTTACAACACTACCATCACTGATCTTGAAAGATGACTTCCTTTGCTATACTGATCAACGGCTGGATTGAATCGGGAGAAAAATTGACGTGAACAGGAAGGGTCATTTCGTTACATCACAGACAAATCAGAGCCCTACCTCGTAACCATAGCCAGGCCTTTTGTTACCAAAACCCCTGATAAGATCCGGGCCCGCCTTAGACGCACGTGGGGTGACACCTGCACTTAAACTCTAGTCAATGCTTGTCAGGGTACTAGAAACTGACCACCATGTTATGTTTAAGGTTAACTTCCTTGGGTTAGAATTATTATATTTTTATAATTATATTTAAATTATTTATTTATTAATATATATATATATAAGTAATTATATTTAAATTATTTATTTATTAAAATATATATATTTAAATTAATTAAAAAATAAAAACATATCATGTGGGCAAGCCTAACTTTAATTAAAAGTCCCGAATGTAAATTCTTAACTTAAACATATATAAGCAGACTTAATAATTTTTAATTCTCATACTGTTTAATTCCATTATATTTTTCTCTTTAAATATTAATAGTTGTAATCTTGTATCAAGTTTATCAAATATAAAAGAATGCTAGTTGTAGATTGAATTTACTATGTTTTGGTCCCGGAAGAAAGGTCAAGTTTTATAATATATATTTCATCAATGAATATGTCTTTTATATCGAAGAGTATAATCAGGATATAAAAATCTATAATAATAGAATTTACGTTAAGAGATCAATTTCTAATGAGTTTAAAGTTGATTATTATTGTAAGCTAAAAGAGGTGAACGAATTGCAATATCATAACGAATATAACAAAGTATTTCTATTCAAATTTTATTGGTATAATACTATCGATAGAAAAATCAGAGTAGATTTCCCCCATGATTTTGTTGAAATTAATACAAAAACTAGACTTCATAACATCGCTAATGTCTTTTTTTTTGCCAAGCAATTCCAACAAGTTTGTTACGCATATACTCCTTTCTTTAGAAACAATTGTTATAGGGTTGATTGGTTATCTATTGTGAAAACCAACCCCTAGGTCATGTCCAAGTTGTTGAGGATGATAACAATAAAGTAATTGCACAAGACGATATATTTCAACTTGATGAGTTAGTTGATTCATATCGAGTTGCTCAATTTACCATGTAGAAGAAAATTTATATTTTTATATATTTGAGAATATTTTTGTTAATGTTGATGCTGAGAACTTAATTGATATATTAAGAATTAATTGGGGTACAAAAGTTGATGAAGATTATAAAATCAATGGGTTTCAATTTAATGAAGAAGCTTATGATAGACATGACAATGATAAAATTGAAGAAAAAGACAATTTTGATTACAAAGATCTTGAACTAATTTTATATATAAAGCATCAATGCATAATAACATTGACTTTAATATAATTTTTTATATGTTGTTTCTTTACAAAGATCTATTGTTAATATAATTATAACGTTTATTGTTATGATTTTATTATCATATTATTGAAGATAATTGTTATTACTGTGTTATGATTTTACTGTATTTACAAGTTGGATAGATACGAAATATAAAAAAATTACAAAAAAAGATATTGTTTTATGATAATGAAATGTCAAATACCAACAAAATTAGTGACAAATTAATTCTCTTAAAGAGTTTTAAAGTGTTAAAAAAACTACTTAACTTTGCCACTAAATATCATTGACAAAATTATCGACCAACTAATTTTTTTGGAGAGTTCTAAAGAGGTGAAAAACATAACATGACTTTGCCACTAAAAACTATAGACAAAATTATCAATGAACTAATTCCCTCAAAGAGTTCCAGAGAGTTGGAATAAAATTACATGTCTTTACTACTAAAAATTATAGATATAATTACTAATAAAACAAAATTTTATCAAAAAAACTTAGGGGTTTTGAAAAATAAAATTTTAGTGTTAATTACCAATGGTCTTTAAAAATTAATGAATATTTAATTATTCATCAGTTAATCTATTTATAAAAAAACACTGTAATAAAACAACTAGATCCTAAATTCCTTAAAAAAATTCCATCTTCCTCTCTCCTATACTAATCTCTTGATTCATCGTCATTGCTCCCTCTCTTTAGAGTACTCTCCTCTATTAGCCCCTCTCCCTTTCTTTCCTTTTCATTTCGTTATCCTCACTCCTTTTCTTATCCTCTCCTTTCAAGATTATAACTTTTTTTTCAGGTATGTATATTGCTTCTATTTAGTAGTTTTTTTTTATTGTTATTTTGTTTGTTGTACAAGATTAATGTTAATTGTTGGGTTGATTACAATTATAGTGTTTCAAGGTGATTTTTTTATGTTATTAATTTTTTTTACGTATATGTATATATCTGTGTGATTTAAATTGGAGTTTGAGTTACTTCTTCTAGATGTTTGATTTTGAATTCATTTGCCATAATTATTTTTCTTTAATTGCCATGTGTGGTTTAACTTTTTATGAATAAATCAAATGTATTATGCTATTTTTTTTAACGAAGAGTTAGATGTATTATTGTTCTAAAGATTTTTTTAATCATACTAATTGTTCAATAGATGGTATAATTTGATTTTATTTTGACCAATTTCTTTGACAAGTTGAACTTTTAAGGCACCCATAATAGCTCATGATCTATATGCTCTAATAATTTCTAATCGTCCCCAACCACATTAAAAGGTATGTTTCATGTGGTATTAATGTCAAAATCCATTATGCAATGCATGTTTTTATATATATATATATATGATTTGTAAGCTTATTTTTAAAGGGTATGTTTAATATGCAAGAATCTTTGGTGTATTATGATGTTTGAAATTTTTTTACCACCTAGAAATGCATGTTAAAATAAGTATAGCATTATGTATAAAGGTCATTCTATAATCAATTTATATTTAGCACGTGATGCTGAGCGTTTTTTGTGGTGATCGCAATCTGGTGCGGAGAATCGAATCAATAAGATTCATGATTCTATTATCATGTATATCGAAAAATTAATTCCATTTGTTTCACATGAAAAATAAATGGTAATATTCTATTTTCTAAGATAATTTATTTTTAGAAAATTATTGTATCATATGAAAATGTTTAACTAACAATAGCTTTTTTTTACAGGTTATACTGTACAGACGCAATCCAAGATTGAATAAGCTTTTTGTTGAAACTCGTGTAAGAAATGAGGATTGTCAAAAAAGGGTGTAACAGCTCGTGGATAGCCGAGCTCAGAAGTTTATGCCATGTTGGATTTCAATATTTTTTTTCTTAAATTATTATTATTTTTAATTTGCCGCCTTTTTTAGGAAATATATAACACCCGATTGTATGAGAGATACAGAGACGTTCCTTTAATCTATCCAAAACTCTATTCAGATTTGTAGTTGGAGGGTAGATCTATCGATAGACTCAATAGAAATCAGGTTTACTAATACTATGATCGAAGATATGTGTGTGTGTGAGGGGGGACGGGGTGTAGTGTATTGACCGTTGCTTCCTTGCAATCAAGATCAAGCCAATAATTTTCAGTCGTCTAAACAATTATACGAGAACAAATTGAATATCAGACAACCCAACTTAATGTTGAGACGGCCAGCCTAAGGATAAAGTGAATATCCTTAAGCAGTTATTAGCAACCCTTACTGGTGCCTATGGTTAACTTTGTTGTCATCCTGGCTCTAGTGAAGATTTGCCTCTTGCCGTCTTTTCTAACTTTTGTCTACTAGATAAATTGTATTCAATAATATTTTTTAAATTAATAATAAAATTTTAGTTTTAATTTTAATTTATTTTTTTGTATTGTTTATTTTAGTTTATTTAAATATTAAATACAATACTTACAGAATAAGTTCCTCGAAAAGTTTTAGAAAGATAGAAAAATTATAGAACTTGCCATTATGAAATGTAATTCTTTAATGGTTTAATTCCATTGGTAATATATATAGGATCACCAATGAATTTATTGACAAAAATAAGTGCCAATATTTTTTTTGTTTGGCACACTATTTATGTTTGCAAATTTATTTATAATTATATTATTGGCAGATTGACTAATATAATATAAATGACCCATGATATTGTTTGTCCTTGTTTCCAACAATAAAGTTATTTCTAGCTTAATTACTGATGAAATATTCTTAATGATATGTAAGCAATAAAGTTATTTCTAGCTTAATCAATATTTAAATACTGATGAAATATTCTTAATGATATGTAATATCATGGCAGTTTATACAATATCATAAAATATACTATGTATATGTAAAATATTTTTTACAGGATAGAGTTGTTCTATAATCAGCTCTTAAGCCCCTCGTTGATCTGATGGATCTTAGTGCTCAAGTTTTTTCTCGCTAGTTTTAATGAATAAAGTCCCCTCTATTTTTCAAAATAAAATTAACAAAAAAAGAAGAAATAATATGAAGTAATATATTAAAGTAATATTACATCAAAATATATTAAAGTAATATTTTTTATTTTTTAAAAATTATTTTTAAGATCAGCACATTAAAATGATCTAAAAACATCAAAAAAAATATTAATTTAAAATAAAAATAAAATAAATTTTAATTTTTTTAAAAATATTTTTAAAACAAAAAAATAAACAAACCAAATATCAAAACCTTTACTTTCAATACTTCAAAACAGTGTTGTCACACTTGAAATCATTGGTTTGACCAGAACGAATAGGAGAACCAGGATGAACTGGTTTTTGAGAAAGACAAAATTTGCATAGAACCAAAAAACTTAGTCAAGTTAGAAAATTGATTAACCATTGATGTTATAAGTTATTAAATTCAACTTAAAAAATTTAAGAATTGAGTAAAACTAAATGTTATTATCCATTTTATTGGTTTGAATATGGGTAATAGTTAAAAATTCTTGTCAATTCACTAAAACTAATATATATTAAATATTTAGTTTTAATATATATATATATATATAATTTTCAGTAAATATATATATATATATACACACATTAATTTTACATTTCAACTCATGCAACTTGGTAAGTTTTTTTTTTAAAAAAAAAATATATAATAAAAAGGAGGTTGTGTCCCACAAAGTCAATGCACTGTGTGTCACGTTCAAAGCATTTTCTCTTTCGGCTGGCACATAGTGACATGGGAAAGAAAAAGGTCAGCTGAATCACGAGGACGAGGAGTCTAGTTTAATTCATCATGTTTTAAATTTATTTAAAAAAAATTATTAATTTAAATGTTATAAATTTTAAAAAAACTATTAATTTAAATGTTATAAATTTTATGGTTATTGAAGATTTATTTAATTATTAAATTTTAAATTTTAAAATATTAATTGAGGTATATATAAATTGATAAAAAAAACTCATAATTAATAACAAAATAGATAATTTAGTAGTATTTTGTTACACAACCCAACCACCCTTTAATAATAAAACGAGGAAAACAGGTTGATGAATTCAACCTAACATGCTAAGACTTCAACCTCACATCCATAGACAAGAAAACTCTACTAAAGTTATTGGTCTACAAGGCTCTATGAACACCCAGTTAAAACATGTGATTTTTTAGAGATCCCATTGAAATAATTTATACAATATTTGAAAACTTATAATTAGAGGGCAGTCCAGTTAATGCATGCTGTTGGACTCATATAATATAACATGGCTCGTACCAAATAGATATGAGTTGTGCACAGATCCCTCCTCAGGTTACCAGATGAATGAACTTCCAACAGAGCAGAGATGCAGGTTGATGGCTGATTTTTCAAGCCTGTATGTAAGGTCTCATTCATACATACAATCCAACCATCCATATCAAGCAAAAAGCTTAGAAAAAAAACAAAAACAAAACAGCTTTTGCCTCGCTTTTGTTTTCTTTCCTCTAAAACCCATCTTCATCATCATATCAGAATTCAGAACTTAATCATGACTGTGCACATTCAGTGATTCAAACTGTGCCAAGTTCATAGCTGACGATACCACTGCACTGACAAACACATGCACACACTGCCCACCAAACCCTGTCAACGAGGGATCGAATATCATGCGTGTATGGTTCCTGTAGCTCTTGATTTGGGAGCACTGTGCTGTTTTCTCCTACTTTCCTTTTCTTGTGAATAATGCATTCAAGCCACTTTCGTTCCCGAGTCACGTGTCTTTTTCTTCCTTCTTGATTGTATTAAATTTTTTAAAAATATAGATTGGTTAAAACACTCTCAATCTCTCACCCGGACAAAGTTTTTATTTATATTTTTTCCTCTCCGAAGCATATGCACGTTTGGGTCAGGATTTATATTAAAAAAACTCAAAGCAGGTGGACTTGCTCTCAAAGATAATTTTTTTTTTTTTTACTGCATTTTACGGAAATTACATTACTCTTTTGAGATAAAAAAAAATAAAAATAACAATAATAAAAATTATTATAAAGATAAACACATCTTTTTTATGCTAAAACTCAAACACAACCCCCCTACCCCCTCACACACACACACATATATATATATATAAATTTAGTAAAAAAGTTGATTAAAACTTTTTAAAAAAAAAGAACATCAATACTTTCAAAGTTAATATTTTCACGAATATGATTGAGATTTTTTTTTATGCTAAAATATATTAAAATAATATTTTTTATTTTAAAAAAATTATTTTAAAGATTAACATATTAAAATAATTTAAAATTTAAAAATTTATTTTTTAATAAAAAATATAAATTTTTTAAAAATATAAATCGGTTAAAACACTCTCAATCTCTCACCCGATAAAGTTTATATATATATATATATATATATATATATTTATTATTTTTTTTTTTATCTCCGAGGCATATGTACGCTTGGGTCAGGATATATATTAAAAAAAACTCAAAGTAGGTGGACTTGCTCTCAAAGATAATTTTTCTGTAGATTTGCTTTCTGTAAATCCCAAGGAAAGGAGAGAAAGAAAGCACGAGAAATTAAGTAATTTCTCACCATCATACTTTAGAGGACTAACTTAGCTGGTAACTGATTTACTTGTCGTGTTATCATTTAAAGTTTTAATTTTTAATTAGCTACTGTAAAAATAATTTTATAAAACTGCACTAATTTGGACATATTTAATAATTAAAACTTTATCAAGAAAAAAAAATTGTATTTCCGATTTGTAAACTGTCTAATAACACCATTGTTACCGAGACCCAGACAAAAAAAGGGATTCTTCTTGAATACGAAAATTCAAATATAAATATTATGCGTGACATCAACCAAACGACATGGTAGATTTACCGAATTATTTGTTTCTGTATTTTAAAAAAATAAAAAAATTATTTTTCATTTTTTATTTATTTTAAATAAGTATATTTTTAATATTTTTAAATTATCTTAATGTATTAATATTAAAAATAATTTTTTAAAAAATAAAAAAATTATTAATATATATTTTAATATAAAAAACTATTTAAAAACACTCATAATCACATTACTAAACAGACTCTAAATTACATATCCCAATTAAATAAATTAATAAAAAATAAACTTTAAGTTTTCTTTTTAAAATCTAAATTAATCAAATTAAACTGCAATCTTATATCCCTTGGGTCAAGTTTCGTATAATGTTTTTTTAACTATGAACATAACATTTCATTTGAATCAAATATATAGGGTTGGTTTAAAAATACCACAATTGATTGAAAATAAAAATAAAAATAAAGGTTCAATAAACCTAGTTGTATTACCAGCATGTTTAGCATTACATTTAAAATGTAATTAGTTAAATATTTAATTTTTAAAAAATAATATTTTTTTAATAAAACACATTTTAAATATGCACCACTATTGTAATACTTATATACTATACCATCGAACTTGAATCATATATTTTCTTCATGTTTCACTTTTTAGTCCTTTATGTTTTAATTTAGTGTTTTTTCTATTATTTCAAGCTTAGCTCTATATCTAATTAGGTTATTTAAAAAAAAAAGTTTGAAAATAAAATTAAGGTGCTACATTGTTCATACCCTGGATATTTTAGTAAATATGCTAATGTTAATTCCAATATCTATTATTATCATACTAGTCGCTCGCTTGTTCTCCTGGTAGGTTGGGCTCAATTTTTTTTATCAACGCCAAAGAAAAATGTAAGCATTGGCAAAGCATTTTTCACTACCAAGAAAATTTTTAATCGTGAACCAAAAACATAATGGAAATGTTTAATCAAATAAATAAGTAATTATATATGTTAATAAACGCTAAAAAAGTTTATGATGCCTACAAACAATTAAGCTTATAAATTAAAACAGTAATATATATTAAGATATTTAATCACAATACATAAATAACTCTTCAATTTTTTTATTTAAGTATACAATAAAAAAATATTGTAAAAAAAGTTATTATTTGAACTATTTTGAAAAAAAAAATAGAGAGAAAAGATTTTGTCCAAAAATAAATATCAAATTAATTAATATCTAATAAACTAACATCTCGAACATAATTATATTTATTTAATTATAATTAATATTTACTATACTTGAAGCATAAGAAAACAATCATAACGTGTCATGCTAAATGAATGGCTACTAATATAAAAAAAATTACAATCTCACATGAAAATAAATTTAGAGACCGAACGATATTTAATGGAATAATTCACTAAATGATAATTTTACTTATTTTATTTAAATTAATTTAAATAATAATTTTAAAAAATAAAAATGTTAAAAAAAAATCCAAGAATCTAAGCATAATATACCTGCCCTTGGCACGCAAAATCAAGGCTTTCTTGTATAGACCTGTAAAGACAGGTCCGCATACCTAGCCTATTTTATTTATTTTTTTATTAAGTTAGATGAACAACCTATTATCTGCCTAACCTTCTTCTTCTCATAAAAAACAACAAACAATATGTTATTTTTTTTATAGTTTTAATTATATTTAATCAAGAAAAATACATCTGATTTTATCAAGATGACCTGTCGTCTATAATAAGTGCTTGGAAAGTCTAATCTTTAACTTTGTAGAAAAAAAATATTTTTAAAACATTTTTTTTTTGTCAAAAATACATTGAAAACTAAATAAATCCATTTATGCCCTCAGATTAGCCAAAAATCGGTTAAAAAACCAAAAAAATCAATTTAAATGCAAGAATATTTTCAAGCCCAAATCTATTTTTTCAAACAAGACAAAAGTAAAAAAAAAAACATTCTAATAATATTCATCCCATCAAATAGGATTCGTTAACACTAAGAGCAAACTCTATCATTTTCTGAATCAAGTCAGCCAACATCTCCTCCTGCTTATAAGTTATATCTCAAAAATTGAAACGCAAATAAAATGAAGTCATGGACCAAGATGCGAGAACCTCTTTAAACATGGATTAAAAATGAAATAACAAAGTGAAAAAAAAAAAACTTCAATGGATCAAGAACAGTAAAAACGTGCCTCAACTATAGTAGGCTTCCATTTTGTACCAAAATCAATTTTAATCTATAAAGTTTTAATTATATTTGATCAAGAAAAATACATCTGATTTTATCAAATCAAATATTAATATAATATCAACATCTTTTTCCAACATTGCCAAAAACTCGATTATCAATTTTAATCATAAATAAATTGATTTTTTTAGGATCATATTAAAAACAAAAATAACTAAAAAAAATCTAGAACATAAAAATGGAGAACATTGCTTTAATCTAAAGTGTTTTGTGCTTGCAGAATAATTTTTTCTCTTATCTTATCTCTTATGTTTTTGATAATATGTATATTGATAATATTGTTAAAAGTAAATTTTAAAAAAATCACTAAATTGATTAGTTTTATAAGTTTTTTTTAATTATAATATTTTTATATTAAAAATCACCTTATAAATTAACTCCAACAAAAAAAACCATACCGTAACGTGAAACAAGATTTTTACAAGGTAAGGCCGGTCTGAAGAAAAAAAAAAAAAAAAAAGGTTCACTTTGTAATTTTTAAAAATTAAAAAATATTTTTATATATTTTTAAACAAAATATAATTTAAGAAACATCCTTTTAAGTACAACTGAAGTGATAGTCAGCTTTCTCCATAATCATGATGATGAAATCCCAATGCCTAAATTCTGCCCTCTACAACAATTACAGTATCCTTAATTACAGGCAATGGTTTCCCTAATTCCATCCACCATTGTACTTATTGCCCTCCTCTTTGTAAATGCAATCATAAGCGACAACGTCGGAGATTGCTGGAAAAGAGGAGACATAGATCGAAAGGCAGCAAATGCCTAGCGAAGGCATTGATCATCCCATGATGCCATTTTTCACACACACACACAAATATATATATATAAGAAAAGATTTGTGAGTTTGATCAGTTATTTGCGAGAGCTTTTAGACTAATTTTATATTTACAATTCAAAATTGCTTAATTATGTACCCTAATTAGTTAAATACTAGTTGTATTACCGCGCGTATTATATCATAAATTACATCATTTTTTTTTTCAACACAAAAAAAATAAAAATTAAAGATTAAATAAAAAAATATACATCAAGATATATAATATTACTATGTGTATGATAAACCTGGTTGTAGTTATTAACCATGTTCGTTGGAATCATTTTGATATATAATATACATCAAGTTATTAACCATGTTCGTTGGAATCATTTATTTATTAAATAAGATAAGGATAATAATAAAAAAATACATAGCATAAATAGTTTGTATAATTTTTTTGAGTGAGATAAAAAAATGTAAAGACATCTAAATGTATTTTTTAAGAAAAAAACTTATTAAATAATATTTTATTATGAAATTATTGAGATGACAACATATTAAATCTATTTGGGTAAATTCATGTTAATCAATTAAATTTATGATTTGAATAATGGGATCCTGATAAAAACTATAAAAAAAATAAAACAAATTAATTTAACTCTTAATCAATTTAATGCTGAAGGACAAAACTATAAATAAAAATATTTAATTTAAAAAATAAAAATATTTAAATTAACCTGAGTTAATCTTTTAAACTCGCACTCCGAATCATTTTATCTGCTAGTGCATGTATCTTCGTATTTTTTTTTAAAGAACTCAATAGATTCAATAAAATTTATCTATTTAGATTTGCTTAAATACATATAATAAACAAAGTTTTATATTTACATTTATAATTTTGATCTTATATTTTATTTAATCAATTAATAGGTAAATTACATAAAGGGAGCAAAATCCCCCCTCAAAAATCCCACTATATACTTCAACAAATCTCAATCTAAGACCTCCTATTGAAAATCTCAAGTATTAATAATCGAATTGTGTTCGTGGAGATTTTAATTTAAGGAGCAAGCTTTGTCTCTAGCAGTTTAGTAATATTAAAAATTTAAAATTGAACTTTGTACATACAATTAAAAAATATATATTCCATTTCCCAGAAAAAAGACACTTTCTCATCATTTTACCCTCGGAGGACGGAATATTTCCTCCCTTCCCGTTTTTTTAAAAAGGAGAGTGATTCTTTTCTGTCTAAAAATATTTAAATTCATAAGAAAATCAATATTTATTGACATTCAACCATAAAAAAATATTTATTTATAAATGTTAGTTTTAGTGTATAGGATAGAAGTATGATATAAACAAAACAATAAAAATATTAAAATAGTTTTAAAGTAAATTATATAAAAAAATATATTTATTTTGAAATAATAACTAAACACACTGCTAGAAATACATTTACTATCCCCAACTCCCAATTCTTAACTCGGGTTAGTTATTAACTAAACACTCTACAGATAAAAAAAAATTATATTTGTTAAATAATTTAAAATTTTTATTCTGAATATGTAATTGCATTTTAAATTCTAATTTTATAAAAACTAAAATAACATACTTTTCATTAATAAAAACCAATTTAACCATACATATATTTTTGTAAAATCTATTTTATTTTAGTTTTTTTAAGTAGCTGGTGGCAAAGCTACCGCTGTAATGGCATTCTCATCTTATTACTTGAATAAATAAATGGTGATTATGGTGGAATGCATAATCAAGCAGCCTTCTAGAAAAAAGGTCATTTTTTTGATTACTTGTCGCGGTTGCATGGTAAGGACATGAGGCCGGCCTTTCTCACTGGTGACCGTCCAAGTTGTGGTAGGGGAGGAGAAGAACTGATGATATTGTCACTGTCGGTGGTTTCTAAGCAACCCCAACCTCTACAAGAACTGTAAAAGTTCCACACAAGACTTTTGGCAGGAAAAAAATTGAAGGGAGGGGAGAGAGAGTGATAGATAACGTTACGAGGCCACACAAAAAAAAAAAAGGAAGAGAAAAGGCCACAGAACCGATGGGGGAAAAAAATAGA
Source organism: Populus euphratica (assembly GCF_000495115.2). Taxonomy (NCBI): domain Eukaryota; kingdom Viridiplantae; phylum Streptophyta; class Magnoliopsida; order Malpighiales; family Salicaceae; genus Populus; species Populus euphratica. Next base: position 47,585 of record NW_011499912.1, on the reverse strand, counting down.
GAGAGGGACTCTTGGGGCTAGGGGAAGCAGGCATGTGGATGAGTGGGGGACACACCAAACTCATTAAAACCCATTGAAATAATTGAGTTTGTGACAGAAAAGAGAGAAAAAGAAAGCCAAAGCCCTTATAAAAAAATGTTAAAAAGCCCTTTGCTTCTCTCATCGCTTCTTGCATTTTTTTTTAGTTCACTGTGTTGTTGTTGATGTTGATGATGATGATGATGATGATGATGTTGTTCTATTGAATGTGTGTGTGAGACCTTTGAAGACTTGATAAGTCACAAGCAAGAGTAAAAGGTAGGAAACCATAAACTGAAGCTACCCTTTACTTCTTGGTCACAGCTTTGTCAGCTTGGACCCCTCAAGGAACGGAGAAATCTTCTTTCTTTCTTCCTCTCAAAGAGTTAGTGCTAGTGAAGAAGAAGATGCCTCGACCAGGACCAAGGCCTTATGAATGTGTTAGAAGAGCGTGGCACAGTGATAGACACCAGCCCATCAGAGGTTCTCTCATTCAAGAAATCTTCAGGTACCCTCCTACCGCTTTCTTTGTTTGTGTATGTTCTTATTTGATAAAGGGTCTGTCTTTTTTCACTGGTTTTGGTTATGCCTCTTGTTTAGACTTGTCAATGAGGCTCATTGCTCAGCTACTAAAAAGAACAAGGAATGGCAAGAGAAGCTCCCTGTTGTTGTCCTGAAAGCAGAAGAAATCATGTACTCCAAAGCCAATTCCGAGGTTGAAGCTTTCTTCTTTTTTATCCTGTTACCATCAATTGAAATTTGAACATCTCCATCTTTATCTCCTGGTAACCGGAGACAGAGTTAACGATCAATGAAGTATTTTTTTTTTTAAAAAAAAAATTGAGCTTGAGGTCATGCTGTTGGGTGCTGACAATTTAATGAATTAAAGATTCATAATTTACATTTATTTTGCCTTCTATGTTTCTCAGCAACAGTGCCAAGTTTTTGCTGGTTTAGTAGATTTGATCACTGTCTTTTTGTAGAGCTTATTTTTGGATTCTAATGCTTGCACAGGCTGAGTATATGGACCTTAAGACACTCTGGGACAGAGCAAATGATGCCATTAATACCATAATTCGACGCGATGAGAGTTTGGAAACTGGAGAGCTTCTTCAACCTTGCATTGAAGGTACCTGGCCATTTTTTATTCCTTGTGCTAATTGTAGTCTTTGATTTCTGCATGTCTTGAATAAAGATTTTGTTGCTTCAGAATTTAAAATACTTTTGGCCCAATTTTTCAGTGCTTGAAATCAATTACAATGAGTGCTACTTTGAAATTTAGATTCAGTGTATGTGCCTTTCAGCATATTTGATTCAACCATCATCATTATATCTCACATAGTGCCGTCACTTTAAGTCCCCATTTTATGCGACTCTCCACTTTGTTTGATACGTTGTACGGACAATGTTCTGCATGCAAATGCTATAAGAGTAACCCTTCTCACCCTATTTCATTACTGCTCAGCTGCTCTCAATTTGGGCTGCACACCAAGAAGAGCCTCCAGGAGCCAACGAAATTGCAATCTGAGGTTTTACCTTAGTCCGAGCACTCAAGAGTCAAACACCTTGTCACCTGCTGCTGTGCACAACGCAATTCGGGCAAATCACATATCCAACTCACATTGCCTGCGTGATTATTCAAACCTGGTAAAACCCACAATCATGAATTCTGCTCCTTCAGGCTCAGAATCACAAGACCTTGCTGGCCAGGGCAATGACACTTCTAACAGATTCCTTTTTAGAACTGAAAACATTCCTCCATCTAATGTTAACCGATGTTTACCCTTGGAAAATTACCGTATACCAAGCTTGTGCTCTGTTTACCCCTTATACTATGGTAGTTGCCTAGAGCCACAGCGAGGTTGTGGAGCTCCTCCTAAGACTGTTCCTGGCACTATAGAGCCTGTCAAGGTGGCTGCTGTGCAAAACTTCTTCCCCTCTAACGGGGACTTCCCTGTTAGAACCAGTCAAGTTGATCACAAGGACTGTTTTCAACCTCAAGAAATTGAGTGCGATCTATCATTGCGGTTAGGCTCTATCTTAGCTCCAGTGCCAAGTGCGAAAACCAAGCAAATAAAGGATGCCAAAGACGGTGGCCATGATTGTTCTCAAGAGGGGGGTAAGTTTGGTGATTGGATGCCACAAATGGACAAGGAGTTGTCTTGCTTCCCCAAGGTTGATGTGGTTGACCCGCTAGTTTCACATTCAAGCAAATCGAGGGAACATGTAACTGTAGATGTGACCATGAAAAAACGCAAGTTGGTTTTCGATCACCATGTCGAGGATCAACAATTTTTATGGCAGCCAAAGCTTCCTTGTAATAAGTTAAATGGCAGAATGAAAAGCGTGGGTTCGTAAGCTGGCCGTCGCTTGGTATGTTGCTTCAAACTCTTGATATGCCTAAAGCAAGCATATCTTGCTAAAGCTCTTTTTGGCAATGTAGTGTTTGCTAGTTTTTCCTGACAATGATGAGTTGCTAGCTGCAATATTGTAAGAATGTTAGATGTAAATATTGATCCGAGTTTAAATTAGAACTAACATACGAAGCATGTGGTTTAAATTTATGAAGAAATGTTTGATGCAACATGGTGTTGCTTTTGGACCACAGACCAGAACTTGCATACCATCATTTCTTTTTACCTGGATGGAGAAAGTTTGATTTTAAGACAGCAACTAGGTGTAAAATGATTTTAAGACAGCAACTAGGTGTAAAAGAGAGGAAAATGGAAGTGGTCATAAAGAGCAGGCTTTATTCTATTTGTATCTTATGTACAGAAGCTGGTAGGGTAATCTATGTCACTGCATGTCCAATTAGCTGAAGCTTTATAATTACAAGTCCAAAAGGCAGTTCCGAGGAGCACTTCGAATGTATTCTTCTTATAAAGCTTAGTATAAATGTGGAAAGGTGGGGGCAAAGACGTGTCTCTTCATCAAACCTTAAACTTAGCCATTAGGAGAAGTAATCCTGATCATTAGATCTGAGGTCAGTGGTCACTGGCCCCCATTCTGATTGGTTTTGGTAAAAAAGTGGGCAAGAAATGATTATTGAATCACTGGATATGCATTTTGTTTGTCTTAGTGGGGAACAAGAAGGTCTAATCCTGCCAAATCTTACTATTATATTGTTAGTCAATATGCTTTGAGGCTGTTTTGTGGACCCATTGTGTATGTGGTCTTTTGAGGAAGAGGACAAAACCTTTTGTTTGTATGAATGGTGATTACTATTTGTGGGCAGTGGGTGCTTATCAGCTATCCTCAGGGTCTAACTCTAATACTAAATGGCTTTAACACATCGAAGGTCATAGTGGAGGATGTGGACCCCATTGGTCTTGGTAAATTTGTTAGATAGGTCAAAAAATGTAGATTGATGGAGGCCATTCCTCACTATTTCAGTAAGCTTTACTTTCTTCACCTTCATGATTGTGACTGGGGAACTGATGTGTATATGAGACATAAAGGATGATGGGATTCAAAAGCCACTTGGTGTTTAGAAATTAACTATTATGCTGTAAATGAAATCGTGTCAGACTTTTTTTCCGTACTAATGACAGCACCGAATAAGCTGTTGAATGTGTATTTTGCTCCCAAAGAGGAGTCCTGTGCTCTGTACACTTTTCTTGCTGTGGCATCTATCTAGTCAAGAGGGAAATGTGTTGAAAAAAAGAGTTAGAACTGGGTGAAAAATTACACCGTAAGCATACAATGTGACTGCTCTAGAAGGAGGTGGAAGATGTTGGAGAGGAGGAATGAGAAGCATACAAAGAAGAGCAGTAGTGGAAATCTATCTGTAGTCTCTTCAGGAGAGAAAAGGTGGAAACTGCACCCCTTTTCTCTTCCTCTTCAAGTTCTCCAACTGGAATGGCAGCAAGAAATCTCTTAATGAATTCTTTACAACACTCTTTTCCCTTGCAAATTATGTCCTCTTTATCCTTGGATCTCTCTTCCCCTGCCATTTCCTCCGAGGCAACATCTTCTTTCGCCACCTTCTCATACATCAAGCTCGAGTCATCGAACTTTAAGATGTATGCCTGGCCGCAACCCTCAGAGAGTCTCTCACCTAGCGAATCAATGATATAATAAGCTTCGGCATCTACCTTCAACACGAAGAAATGATCGTTCCAACTCACAATATATATCCTCTGCTCATAATCGTTTGTGTCGCTGGTTATTTCTTGCCATATGTCATCGAAAGATGTGGCTCCCTTCAAGTTTTCAAATTTTTCAGGACTGAAAATCCCAGTAAAAGATTTCTCGTGTGAGATGGTCAAAGGCCGAAGATCAGCTTTCAAAACAGTTTCAAGATCAAAGTGGTTATCAGGGAAGGAATTCATGTAGGCCTCATTGTCGCAAAGCTTTCGCCATTCCTGTGAACCTTCTGTTATGAGGTTGTCAAACTGAGACAATGTTGGCATGAATTCTCGGTTTGAGTGAAGCCAATCGGCAATGACCGCAACTATTGCCGTGCAGGCACCCTCTCCGGCGGCCTTTTCACTTCGTTGATCAAAGGAAGCAAGAAACACGTTGGCTTCGAGTTTTGCTTGACCATCTCTGCTGACTAGTTCTTTGACTTCCCACTTGTCTTTCTGCAATAACAACAGTGGAACCAATTATATCTCAAACTTCCCCTTCCCGTAACTTTCAAATGCAAATGAGTTTGTCATAACAAATGACAAAATTAGGGACACGGTGACCATGATGAATTTTTTGTGGTCCACCATGCCATTATGCTCCAAGGCAAGTTCTCTCATCATTTCCAGAGCAACTAAAAAAGCTTGCATACTATTCCTGGACATGAAAAGTTCTTTCAATTGCTTATTTTGGATTGATTGAATTATGAAGATTTAACTTTTGAAACCGACGTGACACTACTATATGGGGGCATGTCTAAGGGTTTGGCCGACACAACACTATCAGAGATTCAACAAGTAATGCAGGAGTGATGGAGTATCTTAATATATAAAATAATCGAATGAACGGACACGGGTATTTCTGTGTCAGGTAATCTATGTACCTGTGTGGAATCGGATTTGTCCACCCCCGCATCAGTTTTCTCAACGAATGGCTCAACTGTCCTCCTGGACAAGCTGAAGCTCAACCTTCTCTTCTTCCATGAGAATAACCCAACCCTAGCAGCTCGGTCTGACTGAGTCTCCAATGATGAACCCAACTCGATTCCTGAACCCATCTCTTGAGTACTACCGTCGCTCGTGGAAGTCAAAGTTCCGGCCGAATCATCCGAGTCAAACATAGTTGACTCGTCCGAGTCACTAGAATTCACTCGGTTTCTTCTGTCCATTTCGTTCTTAGAAGCTGTATTGCCCTTGAAAAGTCCCTCCTTAGTACCTGAGTCACCCGAGTTTTGAACAGTTCCTGCTTGGTCATATGAATTTCTGACCTCAGCGAAGCTTACATCAATCTGTATGAAATGAAACAGTCATTGATTAAATATTTAAGCCAAGAGTAATTCAGATTATATTAAACAAAAAGGTCAATAGTAGCTACACATCACGTAAGTTACAAGGAAAATATATACAATGAAAAGGTCAAATGCTATGACTAATTGTTTATTTTAAATTTAGCTGTTTCATTGAAGACTAGGGCTTTCGATGGTTGAGTTTTGCTCTTTTTTTCCCTTTCCTTATCTGGCGAAACCTCTGCGTTATTTCATCTCAATTGGTTACTCAGAGCTGTGCTTTGGTTTTTTACTATATTTTTACAGCTAATTTTTCCATATCAATAAGGGAAGTGGTGCAAACAGCTCAGATATGCTGTTTCCATTTCACTTAATAACACCATTTCTCTTGTTTCTTTCATAGAATTGAACAGAGGGTATCCTAATCCTATCTATGGCATAGAATTTGGACACTCTAAAACTCTATTTTGATCGGGTTCTTACACCATCTTGGAACAGCCGATAACTATGAAATTTGTAGCTACAGATACAAGTGAATCAATGCAGGCGTTTATTACAAGTCAATTACGAAATGTTAGAGAGATTTCCTCTAAATCAAAACAGTTTGTGTAACTGAAGATCAGTTTTGATTGAGAAGAGGGAATCTCTCTGATCTTCAGTTATACAATGTTTTTTCTTTAGCAGAACAGATCAGCTACAGAATTTGGTCTGCAGCTGGAAATGAAACTTACCAAAAGATAAGCTTGGCAGTCAACTCCATCAAGATGTAAAGAAATTGGCAGCTTTTTTTCAATCTGGGAATTCATCCTTGAAGCCAATTCTGCTATATTCAGCGTAACATTTCCCAAGACTGCCATTTTAGCCCTGGATTTCTCATCCTCACCCTGCAAAAAGACCATCACCATTACCATTTTAGTCCTGGATTCATAAAAAAGCAAGGATAAACATGCCCAGAACAATTAAAAAAAAAGGACGTTATGCCAAAACAAGAAACTTACATATAAAACGCTGAAAGAAACATCCCACTGAACAAAAGAATTGTCTTTGGAAGGAGTCCAAACACTCTCAAATTCTTCACCATTCCATTCTATATCGGACTCCCCTTCCTTGAGGAATTTCTGGCTGCTATAATTTCTTTGGCACTTGGAAACTCGATAAAATGGAACTAATCCTGACGACTTGGGACCTTTCCATTTCATCTTGACAACAAAAACCCTTCTTTCTCTTCCATTACCATCAACCTTTTCTTTACATAACAATCCTTCTAGCTTCAATGGCCTCACCTTGACATGAACCTTCTTGGTTGTCCCAGCTGCCTGAATCCATGACCACTTCATTGTTATCTTCTTGTTTTGATTTCCTCCTCAAAAACTCATCATCCTGACTTGGTTCAGGCCTTGTTTGTTTGTGTGTGTGTGTATATATTTATAGGTTAGTCAAAGAGAGAAATGGATTGCTTAATGGAGAATGAAACAGCAAAGACTTGTTCTTTAATTGGCTCCATGACAGCTTATATATATATATATATATATATTTTCCCTTTATAACTACTACTTTTCTTGATTTTCCTTAGCGTGTGTGTTTCCGTGTGAGCTAGCCCTCCTTCCTGGAGTCACACGCCCATACGAAGTCGCGTTACTCTCGCTTGAATGAGTTTCTATTCTAAGCTTGTCATTGTTCTTTTTCTTTTTCTTTTTTCCTTCAAAAATTTGGAGGCTAACACGCTATCCTAAACTTGGATAATAGTTTTTATCTCAATATGGATATAATGGAAAAAACTCTCTCTCTCTCTCTCTCTCGCTATATATATATATATATATAGAGAGAGAGAGAGAGAGATTTTTCCATTATATCCATATTGAGATAAAAATTTAGAATATTCTTGATAAAATGACCAAATTAGAGTTTTGATAATCCCAAATCATGATCATGGTATGATTCGTATTTCAAGCTTTATACACTAAATTGATATCTTGTTATTATTTTTGGTTATCCAAGAGGACAAACAAATCTTGAATGACATAATAGAAGATAGTATCCTTGTTTTTAGATTGTTTTTTCTTCATGTCCTAAAATAAATAAATAAAAAATATAAAATATAAAAATATATCTAGTGGGAATAACAAAGATAAAAAATATAAATAAGTTCTTCAAACAATTTTGAAGTTAATTTATTTTCTTTTAAAAGAGTGTTTGAGAGTGCGATAAAGATTATTTTTAAAGTATTTTTTACTTGAAAATACATTAAAATAATATTATTTTTATTTTTAAAAATTTATTTTTAACATCAATTTATTAAAAAGACAAGGAAAAAACTAAAAAAAATATAATTTAAAGTAAAAAAGTTCAAATTTTAAAGAAAATTAGTTGAAGCTCAATGCCAAATACCCTTTAAATAAAGAGTTATAAAAAAAACATGTTTTTTTTTTTTAAATTCCATTATCTTCCTCTTTTCTGTTTTAAGAAAACAACCAAACACTCCCTTAATTCTCAGTCATTTAATATTACATATAAACAAAAATCTATTTGTTTTGAATTGTTTGGTTTAAAAGATAAAATTAGCCATTGCTTTTTTAATTACGTTTGGATTTCAAACATCATGACAACATGAGAAGGAATTTTATAATTTTAATACGAAAGGTAAAATATAAATAAGTTTTCACATTTAACATTTATAAAATTGGTAGAAATTCTAGATTTTAAAGTGGATGGAGTCATGAGGGCATGTGGGGTGGTGACACGTCAGCTCGAAAGCAGATAATAGTGACAGCGTGGTCTACGCGTCTAAAGATTAGGAGGTGTGAATTTTTAGAACAGAGAGAAGGCGTGGGATTTACGCGTATGACCTGTTATTTTTGGTCAACAAAACAATTTCCAAATCCATCACATGCTTCAATTGCTAAATTCCGTCTCTCTCCTCTCTCTATCTCTCTGGGAAAAAAAAAAAAAACTCTTGTAAATGCCTAATATAAACTTGTATTTGATAGCTCAAAATTAGTGTATGTTTAGTATTACGATGGACGATGTTTTTTAAAAGTAAATTTTGTTTAAATTTTTTTTTTATTATATGTATTTTTTTTTAATATTTACTCATAAAAATTTAAAAAAGCTAAAAAAATAATTATTTTAATATATTTTTAAATGAAATACACATTTAAAATACATTTAAAAATAGAAATTAACTCACTTCTAAACCTCTACCTAGACAATGTTTGTCTACAAAATTGGGTCTGCATCTTATTTAAAATACAAATACAATAATATTTGATAACAAAAAATAAATTAAATTACCGTTTATGGATCCCATGAAAATGTATTTATTTACATTGTTGCATCTGCGTTTTAAACAAAACGTAGATGCAAGAATGTTTGGTAAAAAAAAAACATAAATTACTATTTATAGGTCCCACTAAATTGTGTGTTTGAAACGTTAGAAAACGAAAGCAGGTGCTACCTGCTTCGTGAGGCTGCACCATGCTGCACTGTTCATTGAACAGTGCACCATCCCATGGTACAAGTGAATTTTAATGTAGTTGTATTGTTTACTTAACAGTGTTTTTTTTAAAAATTAGTTTATAGTTTTTTTGTTGAAAAACCAGTATAATTAATTGATTTACTCGCATTGTTCACGTGAATATAAATAATAATTTTTATATAAAAAAATTAGTTGAAGGTGAATTAAATTTATTAATATTGTAATCTCAATTTTATTCTTAATAATATTTTATCTAATTTTATTACACGCTCAAAAAATCATGAAAACTGTAGCTCTTGTGGAATAAGTTTTGTATGTGATAGAATTATAGATAATTTAATGGAATAATATCTTTTTATATATAAAATATTAATATATATTTTTAAAAATTATTTTATAATCTCAATTTCAAAAGCATTCGTAAACATTAAACTACTGTTTGTTCAACCTCAATTTTAATCAAATATATATTTTTTCAAACCAACCTCAACTAAAAATACTTTTTATAAAACAATTTTTTTTAAATCATAACCACAATAATTACCGTAATACCAAACACACTCGAAATGTTGAGTTTGAAATGTATGGAAAATGAAAGCATATAGAAGCTACTTCTTACGGCAGTACCACACTGCATTGTTTAGTGAACAATGCAACATCCCTTCGTATCTGTATTGTTTACTAAAATGAATAATTTTTTTAAAAAAAAATCAGTGAATAGTGCAAGTGAATTTTAATTTACTTGCATCGTGAATTTTTTTTTTTGAAAAAACCATTTAAGTAATTTTTTTTAATCTAGTGCAGTTAATTAATTTTACTCATATTATTTACGTGAATATAAACAATAAGTTTTTTTAAAAAATTAGTTTAAGATTAATTAAATTTATTCGTATTATAATCTCAATTTTATTCATGGTAATATTTTACTTAATTTTATTACACGCTCAAAGAATCATAGAAATTATAGTGCTTGTCAGATAAACTTTGTATGTAATGAAATTATAAATAATTTAATGGAACTAGAAATGTTTTTATATATAAAGTATGATTTATTTCATGATATAATAGCAATAATTAAATTTACAATATTTAAATTAAAAATCATAAATATTAATATATATATATATATATATTTTTTAAATTATTTTATAACCTCAATTTTAAAAGCATTCTTAACCAAATATATTACATTATTTTTTTTTCAATCTTAATTTCAACCACAGTTTTAACCAATTATATATTTTTTCAAACCAACCTCAATTAAAATTATTTTTTATAAAATATTTTTTTTCAAACTAAAACTACACCAACTACTGCAATACCAAATATACTATTAATAAATAATATTTGTTTGATATTGTGATAACTTTTACTTTCTAAAGTGCCTTTTAAAATACTTTCACTTAAAAAAATATCAAATTAATATTTTTTAAGTGTTTTTGGTTATTTTCATGTGTTAATACACAATATATATATATATAGACACACACTTTTGAAAAAACACATAATATAATGATTGATATCCTGATATATAAATACCAAAGATGGTTGGAGTTTCAATTGATGTCCCGTGATATTTTATTTGGTAACTAAGAAGTGCAAACATGAACATGGGATAATGGATATGGTAAAAAGAACTAGGACATGATACATTATTTTGGTAAAAACAGAGATTTTTTTTTTAAAAAAATATTTATTTAATTATTCATGTCAATTTCTTTTATTATTTTCAATCTCATCTAAACAAGGCTCTTTTTTTTTTCATTTTAAAAAATTAAGTATAATGAAAATGTTTCTTGATTTTGCTTACAGATATCTTTCATGCCCTACTTATCATCTCTCTGCTTTCCCAAGGGTAACACAAAAATTAATCATGGGATCGGTTTGTTAAGAACTCCACATAGAAACTCCATTTTATTTATCATTTCCATGCCTTTTTATCTATAGCTTCAATTTATCAAACACAAGTTAATGTCTTCCCAACAAAAATTAAAAATTACTCCGATTTATTTATTTACTCATTATATTAAAAACAGTATAAATTAAATCTCGGATTAAAACATATATCATAATTTATATTTCAAACGTTGGACAAAACAAGTGTATTGTCATTACAATATATTATTTTATTTTATCTAGTATTTATCGAACACAAGATATAATTAACAAATTATCCAATCAAATTCAATACATACTAATCATAAAACTTGATAACGATTTGTCTAGTTAGTTAATACTCTCACTACCTAAATGTTGGAGTTCTAATTTATTGCCGGTATTTCGGCATTAAATAATTATTTCTCTTCTTTATTTTAAAAATGAAAAAAAAAAGCACCACTAATTTAATTACCTGTAAAAGACTGTAAGATAAGATGGCACATAAAGGGTGTGGGCTGAACTTATATTTATTGGGCCAAGAGTTTATCTGGGAAAGATAGAAACTTTCCTTCTCTAGCTGCTGCCCTAGCCAAAAACTTCTCCTGATGGCTACCTGGATTCGAGAATGGAGTTTTCAATTCATCGAAGATATCGTGGATTTTTCTATTTTTAATTAATATAAGGCGGCGGAGATATTGTGGATTTTTTTATTTTTAATTAATATAAGGTGGGAAAAATTCATTTTAATAAATTTTTTATATAAAATTTTAAAATATAATTTATATTATTTTTATAAATTCATATTATTTTATATTTAATTTTTATTAAATAAATAAAAATAATTATATTAAAGAATTATTTCAATTTGTATAAATTTGTACAAGTTGTAACTTGAAAGGATATATTAAAAAATTATATAAATTATATATTAAAATTTGATTCATTAATTTAAATTTTTAGATTTATTTACATACTGTTTATTTTTTTATATAAAATATCATATTCTTGTAATTATGAGGTGTTTGCACTTTAATCATATATTTATTAAATCAATATCGTGGATTTTTTCAAGTATATAAAAAAAAAGCAACTGAGTCGATTTGGGAAAAATGAAAAATTGAGGGAGGTTGATTTTGAGATTTTTAGTTCAAGAAATTACAGGAAAGTAATTATAATTTAATAAATAAATTCAAGGGGCTGAACACGCACCTTCTGGGAAAATAAAATAATTAACTTTTGGTTTAAGGATTTATGCTCATCGTCTTCATTGGGAAAATTAATTTTAATATGAGAAAACACACGAAATCGTGATGCTGATTTTACTAATTAGAGCCACCGTACCATAGATTATGTCTAGATGCATGTTTCTTGCTCTATACTGCTTATTAAATATGATCCAGCATCACAGGCAGGTTGATTCGAGATTTAATTCGAATTGAGTGAATTTATATTATATGATTTAATTATAACTTGGTTAACTTGTGATTTAAATAATATTTTTTATTTTTAAAAAAAGTAAGGTTTTGACTTTTTATTATTAAAAAAAATTGAATTGATTCATTTATGGAGTTTAATATCTATAGATATTGATATTTTAAATGTTAAAGAGAGACTTCTAGACAACAATTTTTCAGACCTCTTACAATTTAATATATATATCTCAGACGACATTAGAAAGTTAATCCCCCAGGGGATCTTTCTTAAATTTCTTTTTGAGCTTTCTTTGTTCAAACTTAAAATTTTTTTGAAAGGATATTTGTAGTTATTTTTTAAATTTTTTTTTATTTTAAAATTTATTAAAATAATATTTTTTATTTTTAAAAAATTATTTTTAATATTAGTATATTAAAATGATTTAAAAAACCAAAAAAATATTAATTCGAAGTAAAAATTAAAAAAATCTAATTTTTTTTAAAATATAAAAATAAATAAGGTAAAAGCTTTAAAGGGTTTACCTAATACATTTTTTTAATGTAAAACTTGGTTGCAATGGGTTGCCAATATTTTTTTTAATCGAGTAAAAAATATTTTTTAATTTCACAACAATTGAAAGTTTAGCCAACCACATTGCACTCACATCACTTGCTAGTGACTTCTTTTCGTTACCTTCACGCATATAAAGGATTGATGCAGAAGATAAGATCCAATGTAGCTAATCAATGAGCTAAAAAACTAAGTAAAATATGTATAAATAAGGCATTTGCTTGGCTGAGAGTCAAAATCATAGGTAATTAGGTGGACTAATTAATGATCTAGACCTAAAAGTTCTTACCTGAAAGGGAAGTGGGTTAGTCAAATCTGCAGGCCTTCCTAATTGATCTTGTTTGAGTGGAAGTTTTGGTACTGCAGAAGTCAAAAACAAAGAAAATAAATAATATGAATAAAAATGGAGTCCAATTTCAAGCAAGCAACATGGTATGGAAGACTTCTTTATAAATAAATAAAAGTTGTTATTCTTGCTGACGATTTATCAAAAATATTTCTCATCTACAGTGAGTAAAAGGATGAACAGAAAATATGCTCAAAACCCTGTCTAAAAATAAATAAATAAATATTAATTAACAATTAGGGTGGAATACGTGTGCATGCACGATAATATATTTTTATATATATATTATTATTATTATCGTGTATATATCAATTCAAAATAATGCGGTTTTTATTCAATAAACTATACTGCTAATAAAAACATATGTTTTATGGAAAAAATACATGAATAAAAAATAATATTTTTTATTACAAAACATATTTTTTTTAAATTATTGTTTTTTTTCACGTATATATTTTTAATTACCATGTAATCAAATAAAAAAAATAAAAAAACACTCCACAATACAAGATCAAATATTTACATTTAATTAATTAATTAATTAATTAAGATCAAGAACAACAACAACATATACATATATCTATCTATCTATCTATATATATATATATATAAAAAAAAACACTAACAGCCCATGAATTCCTGTCTCCTTGCGATGGGGATCAAAACCGAGTCAATTCCTTCTGGCATCGATCTAGGGTTTAAATAATCCATGCACGTTGCCTTTCTATGTAGCAGAATAATACAGTACTAGCCGTATTTCAGGAGAAAGAAAGAAAAACAATGGATCTTCATTTTAGTTTATTGGATATTTGGATTCTGCAACAAGAAGATATCCAAACAGAGAGAAGATTGATGTGGGGGGAGGCCTTGATTTATATAATTAAGTAGAAGCTATCAAATCTGGATTATGATCATCCTTTTGGAGTCTTGTTCTTGGAGATTCATATTTTACATGGGTTATAAAGTCTATATATTCTTATCTTGTCTCTCGGTGATCCTTTACACGTCTCAATCTATGCATACCTGTTTTAGGTCTTGATTATTTTTTTTTATATTTGATAGTATTATAAAAAATAAATAGAAAAATATTTTTTAGTATTAGATTGTGTCATAGAAAATGAGTTGATAAATAATTTATTAATATTTTTTTCAAGTTTATTAAAATAATAAAAAATACATCTTACAAATTAAAAAAGTTAAATGAAAATGAAATTAAAAAAATGTAATATTATAAATTGTTTAAAAATAAATAAATAACAATAAAAAGAACAAGGACCGAATTTAATAAATAAAAAATTATAATTAAGAAAATACTAAGAGAAAAGCAATAACAATCATAAAAATAAGGACTAAAATTGATATAAAAATTAAATTATAAGGGATGAAATTAAAAAAAAAAGATTCAAAATAAAATATATATCAATCAAAAGTTTGATTTGATATAATCATCAAATAATATGATATTTTAATATTTTTTACAACTTTAAAAAAATATTTTCTAACTAAAATAAAAAAAATATATTTAAAAAAAAATTAAACTAAAGTTTCTTTTGATTATAATGTATTTTCTATTAACTATTTTTTTAATAACAAATAAATACATAAAAAATTAAAAAATTATTTTTCATAAAACAATCAACAACACATAGTTTTTCATCGTTTCTTCTCATGTAAGTGACAATGAGCACAAGAAGATAGGAACAAACTAGACTGTAGTAGTGTTTGCATGATTGCAGGTCCTTCTCATCATTTCTTCTTCTATATTTATAACCCAGAAACGTTCAAGGATCTTGGTTGATTTAATAAGCAAGAAAAATTAGTATTGACAACATAGATATGACGATACTCAAGAGAATCTGATGTAACGTTTAGAGTCTGACGCCATGTTTAACATGGATAAAATTATCAATGATTTTTAAACTTTAAAGTTACAAGATATAGCAAAATAGATAGAAAAAACACTAATATTATATGAAAATTTCAAAATTTAATAATTTGATAAACCAAAATTATGATCAGCGATTAGAGAATGCAATTTATCATGTTTATTTTTAATTTCATTGTAGTTAATTAAAAAAAAGCTTTATTTGCAAGTTTGAGTACTATAAAACTTGGGGCTTATATGATCTTTAATTTTAGAGCCTATAAAATTAATTAAGATATACACAAGCTAGTTTAAATATCCACGTTAATTAAAAAATATTAAAGGTCTAAGACTTTATTTTACTAGTTCAAGTCTCATAAAATTTCATGTATTGAAAAATTTACATAATTATTAACTTTAAAATTTATAAAATTAATTAAAATATATATAATTTAATTCAGATATTTACGTTAATAAAACAAATATTTTATCACAAACAAGCCAACCCATATCTCTCTGTCCTAAGTAAATTAATATATAATACGTTCTATATTATATTGATATCGTAAGTAAGTTACCATATTCTTCTCCCGGTTTTTATTATTATATATTTGCTACTCTTTTCTAATATGTTAAATAAATCTCTCATAGCTTAAATTAAGAGGGTGTCCTAATCGTTAACATAAAATATATTAACCTAAGTTCGAAATCTGCTGTCACGCAAGTTCTTCCCTGCCATGGACAGAAGCACGACAAGAAAAATTAAATTTATTTAATGGTCATTATTAATCAAAGTGCACCTTATATAAAGATTTGGTTGAGAAGATCAGATATATAAAAGCCTTGCTTTGTTCTTTTTATGTTGCGGGCACAATTCTGGAATTCATCCACAAGTAAACACCTATTATCGAAAATTAAACTATTAGAAATAGCTTATTAATTCGAGATTTTAATAACAATCATATACTTGCGTGCAATTTGGAGTATATAGAAATTTTTTTTTTTATAAAATCATACATTTTATTCTTATTTTAATCCATTAACTTTAAAATTATGAAATTCAGGCTAGATACACTATTTCTTAAAGAATAATTGCTTAGCTATATTTAAGGTTTGTTTGTTAATTTATAAAAATATCCCTTTTTGTATATATATAAAAAATAATATAAATTATATCCCATAAATTTATATAATAATTTAAATTATTGAATTGATATTAAAATCTTGATGACCAAATAAATACGAGTTTAAATTTTATTATTATTATTTATTTAATAAAAATTAATTTTATCTAATAGTGGATAATTCTTATTTTATTTGGGTACATTAATTAGTCTTTAAATATATGAAATACTTATTTATAAAGGACATTTATATAAAATACTTATTTATAAAGGACATTAATTAGTCTTTAAATATATGGAATACTTATTTATAAAGGACATTAATTATTCTTTAAATATATGGAATACTTATACACACGCACACTCTCTCTCTCTCTTAAGGCACATTAATTAGTCTTTAAATACATGGAATACTTATTTATAAAGAACAAGAAATTAATTACCATTGGAGAACTGAGAATCAGAATCCATACCGTTCCCTTAGCAAGGTGACAGCCAATTTCTGCACTTTTCTTCTTTTACCGTCTCTATTTCACGCAAAACAGTTCCAAATTATAGAAAAATAGGCAGATATTTCTTTGATATTTTCTAAAAAGCTTGAATTATAAATAAAAACACATCAAATATTTATAAAAACCGATCAAATTAAAAGAACCCTAATCTAAACAGAAAACATGGTTAAAATCTAAAATTAACTAGAAAATCATTAAAATAATAAAAAAATGGCCTGGTAAAAACCAATTAACTTAATCATGTTTTGAATTATTTAATTAATCTGATTAAACCTAATTAATTTAATACCAAGATATTAAAAAAATAAAATAATATTATTTTAGTAAAAATAATTAGTACCAGAAAACTTTTCAAGTTAAATTCACTTTCAGGTTTGCAACTATAATTGAAACAGTTTTATAATAAAAAAATTGTAGAAAAATTGAAAAAAATTGACTCATCGTCTAAGAACACATCTCAGCTCACACATTTTTCCACTTCAACAATAGAAATTTCACTTGGGTCATTTTGCAAGCCTAAAAATTAATCCCACGGCACCGCCTCATTCAAGTAGTAGAGTATTTAATTTTAATTTTTTTTATTAATTTTTTATATATATTTTTAGATTGTTTTGATGTATTAATTTAATAAATAATTTTTTAAAAATAAAAAAATTAATATTTCTAAATAAAAACATCTTAAATTATAACACTAACACAATTCTAAACATATTCTTGCCTTGTAATCCAAAAGCTATTAAAATTCTAGAATAATAATTTTTAGATTATAAAGTGCTTAAAAATTAAAAGTTATGTGATGGTTGTTTTTTGGTTGTTTTAGTTTTTATTTAAAAAAATTAAAAGCTATTTAAACTAATCGGTTTTAATTTGGTTTGATTATTTTGAGAAAAAACTATTTTAAATCGGCGAGCTTGATTTTTTTTAATTTAGCTTATTTACTCTGATTGATTTTGGTTTGGTTTTTTTTCGGTTTAGGTTTAGTTTGGTTTTTTCAATTTTATACTTATAAAACTGAAATTTATTTCATAGAAAATAAGTTAATAAATAATTTATTAATATTTTTTTCAAGTTTATTAAAATAATAAGAAATAGATGTTACAAATTAAAAAAGTTGAATGAAAATAAAAATGAAAAAAATCTAATATTATAAATTGTTTAAAAATAAATAAATAATAATAAAAAGCAAGAACCAAATTTAATAAATAAAAATTTAAATTAAAAAAATATTAAGAGAAAAGCAAATAACAATCATAAAAATAAAAACTAAAATTAATATAAAAATTAAATTATAAGGGATGAAATTAAAAATAAATAAATAAAATATATAGCAATCAAAAATTTAATTTGATATAATTATCAAATAACATGATATTTTAATATTTTTTAGAACTTTAAAAAAATGTTTTTTGATCAAAATAAAAGAAAAATATTTTTTAAAAAAATAAACCAAAGTTTCTTTTGACTATAATGTTTTTTCTATTAACTATCTTTTTAATAACAAACAAATACATAAAAATTTAAAAAATTATTTCTAAAATATTATTTTTCCTGAAACAAACAACAACACATAACACATAGTTTTTCATGGTTTCTTCTCATGTAAGTGACAATGAGCACAAGAAGATAGGAACAAATAAGACTGTAGTAGTAGTGTTTGCATGATTGCAAGTCCTTCTCATCATTTCTTCTTCTATATTTATAACCCAGAAACGTTCAAGGATCTTGGTTGATTTAATAAGCAAGAAAAATTAGTATTGACAACATAGATATGACGATACTCAAGAGAATCTGATGTAACGTTTAGAGTCTGACGCCATGTTTAACATGGATAAAATTATCAATGATTTTTAAACTTTAAAGTTACAAGATATAGCAAAATAGATAGAAAAAACACTAATATTATGTGAAATTTTTAAAATTTAATAATTTAATAAACCCAAATTATAATCAGGGATTAGAGAATGCAATTTAGCATGTTCGTTTTTAATTTTACTATAGTTAATTAGGAAAAAAAAGTTTTATTTTGCAAGTTTGAGTCCCACCAAATTAGAAATAATTAAAAATTTATATGGTTTTTAATTTTAATGTCTATAAAATTAATTGAGATAAGCTAATTCAAACATTAATATTAATAAATAAATAAAAATAAAAGTTTAAAGCTTTATTTTACTAGTTCGAGTCCTATAAAATTTCAAGAATTTAAAAATTTATATTGTCATTAATTTTAAAATCTATATAATTAATTAAAATACATGTAATATATTAATATTAAAAAAAAAAAATTTGTCACAAACAAGCCAACCCATATCTCTCTATCCTAAATAAATTAATATATAACACGTTCTATATTATATTGATATCGTAAGTAAGTTACCATATTCTTCTCCCGGTTTTTATTATTATATATTTGCTACTCTTTTCTAATATGTTAAATAAATCTCTCATAGCTTAAATTAAGAGGGTGTCCTAATCGTTAACATAAAATATATTAACCTAAGTTCGAAATCTGCTGTCACGCAAGTTCTTCCCTGCCATGGACAGAAGCACGACAAGAAAAATTAAATTTATTTAATGGTCATTATTAATCAAAGTGCACCTTATATAAAGATTTGGTTGAGAAGATCAGATATATAAAAGCCTTGCTTTGTTCTTTTTATGTTGCGGGCACAATTCTGGAATTCATCCACAAGTAAACAATTATTATCGAAAATTAAATTATTAGAAATAGCTTTTTAATTCGAGTTTTTAATAACAATCATATACTTGCGTGTAATTTGGAGTATATAGCAAAATATTTCTTTTTATAAAATCATACATTTTATTATTATTTTATTCCATTAACTTTAAAACTATGAAATTCAGGCTAAATACACAATTTTTTAAAGCATAATTGCTTGGCTGTATTTAAGGTTTGTCTGTCAATTTATAAAATTATTTCTCTTTGTATATATATATATAAAATAATATAAATTATATTCTATAAATTTATATAATAATTTAAATTATTAGATTGGTATCAGAATTTTAATAATCAAATAATTACGAGTTCAAATTTTATTATTATTATTATTTATTTAATAAAAATTAATTTTATTTAATAATTTAAAATATCAAATTGGGATGATTCTCATTTTATTTGGGAATATTAATTAGTCTTTAAATATACGAAATACTTATTTATAAAGGACATTAATTAGTCCTTAAATATATGAAATACTTATACACACACGCACACTATCTGTCTCTTAATGCACATTAATTAGTCTTTAAATATATGAAATACTTATTTATAAAGAACAAGAAATTAATTACCATTGGAGAACTGAGAATCAGAATCCATACCGTTCCCTTAGCAAGGTGACAGAACCGTCTCTATTTCACGCAAAACAGTTCCAAATTATAGAAAAATAGGCAGATATTTCTTTGATATTTTCTAAAAAGCTTGAATTATAAATAAAAACACATCAAATATTTTTAATAACCGATCAAATTAAAAGAACCCGAATCTAAACAGAAAACATGGTTAAAATACAAAATTAACTACAAAAATCATTCAAATAATATTTTCTAAATAAAAAAATGACCTGGTAAAAACTAATTAACTTAATCATGTTTTGAATTATTTAATTAATCTGATTAAACCTAATTAATTTAATACCAAGATATTAAAAAAATAAAATAATATTATTTTAGTAAAAATAATTAGTACCGAGAACCTTTTCAAGTTAAATTCACTTTCAGGTTTGCAACTATAATTGAAACAGTTTTATAATAAAAAAAAATTGTAGAAAAATTGAAAAAAAATTGACTCATCGTCTAATAACACATCTTAGCTCGCACCTTTTTCCACTTCAACAATAGAAATTTCACTTGGGTCATTTTGTAAGCCTAAAAATTAATCCCACGGCACCGCCTCATTGAAGTTGTGGAGTATTTAATTTTAATTTTTTTATATATATTTTTAGATTATTTTGATGTGTTAATTTAACAAATAAATTTAAAAAAATAAAAAACATTAATATTTTTAAATAAAAACATCTTAAATCATAAAGCCAACACAAGTCTTGTGTTACACTCCAAAAGCTATTAAGATTGTTAGATTAATAATTTTTAGATTATAAAGTGGTTAAAAATAAAAAAATAGTTATTTTTTAATTGATTTAATTTTTATTTAAAAAAATTAAACTTGTTCAAACTAATAAGTTTTAATTTGATTTGGTTATTTCAAAAAAAAACCATTTCAAATCATATAACTTTTTTTTTTCAATTTAGTTTATTTGTAGCTTGACTCTGTTTGGTTTTGGCTCGATTTTTTTTATTAGAGTTTGGTTTGATTTTTTCAATTTTATTCTTATAAAACTGAAAAAAAACTAGCTGATTTTTTTTAAATTTTAATCAGTTTAATAGATTTTTTATAATTTTATTTTATAATTTTTTTATTTTTTTATTTTCTTGATTTAATTAATTTTTTTCACTTCTAATAATACAAGAATTTATTATTTTGATATATTAATATTTAAAATAATTTTTTAATATATTTTAAAATTTAAAAAAAAATAAGAAATATCATCTACTCTCTGTACTCATGTAACCTTTTTGTACGTCTTGTCATTATAAAAAGAAGCATTTCACGTTGGATCAATAATTCAACATTGGACAACTTTTAAACCGTACAGAAGTGTGAAGTGATGCTTGCATAATTAATTGTCAATGGAGCCCTCAACTATAAATCGAAGAAAGAAATAAGGACGTAAAATTATTTTTTATGGAAGGAAGACTAGGACGGTTACCTGGATTGGATCTATCAAACCATTTGTAACCATCCATAGTTTGACGTTTTGGAACTTCGAAGAAAAAATCCATATCAACTCAGATCTCTTCGAAGACTTTTCAGCTCTTAGACTATTGATGACACGGGCATTGCATACACAAAACATTTTGTTTATAGAAGCCAGCCAGCCAGAACAGATAAGACTCATGTTTGCAGGTCCTCTTGTCTCTGCAACAACAACAGAAATGAGGTATTAGCTACACCTACCAACCTCTCTGTTTCTCCAACACTTCACGTTTCTCGTCCTTTCAGCTATTGCTCAACAAAAGAACTCAGCTTTCTTTGAATCTGCACCCCCTTATCATCTTTCACATATTGTCTGTCGTACAACGATGTTGGTCTGAATTTATGGTCGATTTGAAGAGTGCCCATCAATGAAAATTGACGGTTCTCTTCCTCCTCCTTTGGTACTTCTCAAATTTCATACCTGAAAGGTACCCTTCAATCAGCTGTCATTCTTGATTATGAATTTGGCGTTTCTCATGGGTGGTCCTGGGACTTGAAGTTGTCTACGTACCCTGTTCTTGAGGGTACATAGGCTGTGTCTATTGGCCTGTTTCCTTGACTGACCATTTTGGTTTCTCTTTCATTTTGATTTGGTACCCTTTCAATCAGCTGTCATTTTGTCCAAATTGAAGGGAAGAAAGTTTAGAAGAGGGGTCATCTTCTTTCACATATATTCATGTTGAATTTTTTGTTCATACAATTCTATACTTTAGAATTCAGTTGCCTAGCGTTATCCTTTTCTTCTGATACCTGAAATTGTCCTCAACTTGGAATTGTTAGCTTTAGATGTACAGCAACCTGCTTCCATGGTTCAGCTTGTTTCTGTTGGGAGTACTGATTCTAGATTCTTTGCAGAATGTAGAGTTTTGTCATTGGTTTGTATAATATAAAATGTCCATCAAAGCCCTTTTCTTTGTGTCCTGGATTTTGGAGCTGAATTCTATTCTTTTGTTCAGTTAATTCGCCCTCCTCTTCTTGTGTGGTTATGGCCCAATGGGGTTTAGTTCGCTTCATGGGGTCCATTTCAGTGTTTGTCCTCCTTTTTCCTGGAGGTTGCAAGGCTGGTATCCAAAGTGTGGGCAAGATCTATCCAGGGTTACAAGGGTCTCAAATGACTTGGATCAATCTTAATGGGTTGTTTCTTACATCTAACAACTCGGATTTCGCGTTTGGCTTCACAACTACTGAAGATGTTACACAATTTCTGTTAACCATCGTCCACTTGGGTAGCTCGAAGGTCATATGGTCTGCAAATAGAGGCTCTCCAGTTTCAAATTCTGATAATTTTATCTTTGGTGAAGATGGTAAGGTCTCTTTGCAGAAAGGGGAAGATGTGGTTTGGGCAGCTGATACTGGTGGCAAGAGGGTTTCTGCAATAGAGATGCAGGATTCAGGAAATTTGGTTTTGCTTGGGAATGACACTAGTGTACTGTGGCAGAGTTTTAGCCATCCTACCAATACACTCATATCAAACCAGGATTTTGTAGATGGAATGAAACTTGTAAGCGATCCCAACTCCAATAATCTGACCCATATCCTTGAAATCAAGTCCGGAGACATGATTCTTTCAGCAGGTTTCCAAACTCCACAGCCTTACTGGTCTGTCCAAAAGGAAAGACGGATAACCATCAATCAAGGCGGTGGAAAAGTTGCCGTGGCATCTCTCAGAGGAAATTCATGGAGGTTCTATGATGGAAACAAAGTGTTGCTGTCACAATTTATTTTCTCAGATAGTGTTGATGCAAATGCCACTTGGATTGCAGTTCTAGGAAACGATGGTTTTATATCTTTCTACAATCTTGATGAAAGTGGCGGAGCTTCACAAACAAAAATACCAAGTGATCCATGCAGCAGACCAGAACCTTGCGATGCACATTTTGTTTGTTCTGGTAACAATGTATGCCAGTGCCCTTCAGGTCTTAGTACCCGCTCAAATTGCCGGACAGGTATTGTCTCTACCTGTGATGGTTCACATGATTCTACAGAGCTTGTAAGTGCTGGGGATGGGCTCACTTATTTTTCTCTGGGGTTTCTTCCACCCTCTTCGAAAACCAATATGGAAGGTTGCAAATCCGCTTGCCAGAGTAACTGCTCATGCCTTGCCTTTTTCTTCCAAAACAGTTCTGGGAACTGCTTCCTGTTCAGTGACATAGGAAGTTTCCAGAACTCTAAGGCAGGCCCTAGTTTTGTTGCATACATTAAAGTTTTGAGCGATGGAGGCAGTGGTTCCAACGCTGGAGGGGGTGGAAGCAGCAAAAAAAGCTTTCCAATTGTTGTGATAATAGTCGTTGCCACATTGATTACCATTTGTGGTCTACTTTATCTGGCATTTCGTTATCACAGGAGAAAGAAGAAGATGCCGGAGTCTCCCCACGAAACCTCAGAAGAGGATAACTTCTTAGAGACTTTATCTGGGATGCCGATCCGTTTTAGTTACAGAGATCTTCAGACTGCAACTAATAATTTCTCAGTGAAGCTTGGACAAGGAGGATTTGGCTCAGTTTATCAAGGAGCTCTCCCAGATGGAACCCGACTGGCTGTGAAGAAGTTGGAAGGCATTGGTCAGGGAAAGAAAGAGTTTCGAGCTGAAGTTAGCATCATTGGTAGTATCCATCATCACCACTTGGTTAGGCTGAAAGGCTTTTGTGCTGAAGGAACTCATCGCCTCCTCGCTTATGAGTTCATGGCAAATGGCTCTTTGGATAAATGGATCTTCAAGAGAAACAAAGAAGAGTTCCTGTTGGATTGGGAAGCAAGATTCAATATTGCTGTGGGAACAGCAAAAGGACTAGCTTACCTGCACGAAGACTGTGATGTAAAGATCATTCATTGTGACATAAAACCGGAGAACGTGCTTCTTGATGATCAGTTTCTTGCCAAAGTCTCAGATTTTGGCCTGGCTAAGTTAATGAATCGAGAGCAAAGCCATGTTTTCACAACATTAAGAGGCACCAGAGGGTACCTTGCACCAGAATGGATCACAAATTATGCTATATCAGAGAAAAGTGATGTTTATAGCTATGGCATGTTGTTGCTTGAGATCATTGGTGGAAGAAAAAACTTCGATCCAACTGAATCTTCGGAGAAGTCCCATTTCCCTTCTTATGCATTCAAGATGATGGAAGAAGGGAAACTGAGGGAAATCCTTGATTCGAAGCTGAGGTTTGACAAGGACGATGAGAGGGTCTCCACGTCTATCAAAGTTGCGTTATGGTGCATACAGGAAGATATGCATCTCAGGCCATCAATGACCAAAGTTGTCCAAATGCTTGAAGGTCTCTCCCCAGTTCCACTGCCACCTACTTCATCACCATTGGGCCCTCGCCTTTATTCGGGTTTCTTCAAATCTCTAAGTGGGGAAGGCACTTCCTCAGGACCATCAGACAGCAATAGTGATGCCTACCTCTCTGCAGTACAGCTTTCTGGCCCAAGATAACATTCGCTGACTGTTGGTGGAATTCTTTTGTTTAGATGTAGAATTGAGCTGTTCCTGCGTGTGTTTCCCGTCAGGTTCTTGTATATTTTTTATATTACTTGAAAGTTTTGTAACTCTAGCCATTGGTAAAGCTTGATCACTTGTAAGTTGATCTGTAAATGAAGAGTGTTGATTAAGACTAAGTGATCAGAGAATTTTGACTCGAAACTTTGAATCCCGTCTTATTTTTAACTAGATTCCAAGATTTCAAAGAAGGGACTAGCTGTAACTGATAAAAGTTAGGAGAAATGATTGCCCAATCTTACAGCCAAAGTTTACTGGGCATACACAATCATACATCACCGTTCTCGTTGGGAAGAAAACTCATCTCCAGAGTTTTCCTTTAATTTTGGTTTAGTTGCCTTGTTTTTCCCCATTGTCTGAATGTTCTCAAGCCTTGTACTTCCTTCGGCTGGACCCTAGTCAAGCCATCAATGACGAATTGACGAGAAAAATTCTTTCAAGCAAAGCTCAGACCTTAAGCCAGCAACCAATAAAAACACCAAGCCTTACACTTGTGTAAGAAACTAACCAGTAGGATGGATCATTATCTTTCCAACTTAAAGACCTCCCTGCACTCCACAGAGAAAAACAATAGCATTCTCTAACATCATCCATCAGAGATGGGTTCCTTAACTATCCTCAACACCACCAAACCAAACCCTCCTCTTCTCTTCAAGAATTCAAATTTCCCACCAAATCGCAACGACCCTTTTCCTCAACGGTCAAATTTCGAGCCACGCCCCTCAAATCCTGTGCTTTTCCCTCCAGCAACAGTGATAATGGCTCTGGTTAATTACCTGTTTGCTGCATAAGCAAAACCTCTTCTTCTTGTTATTTTCCTGTTCGAGAGCGTCTTAGTTGGTTAATGGATTCAAAATAGGATGTTGATCGAGTCTTATTCGTCTGCAGGAGATAGAAATGATTGCTTGTCAAGTGGAAGGGCATTGCTTGTCTGTATATCAACATTACCTTTTCAATTGGGTCCGCATGAATCTGTTGACGATTTTGATGCTAAAGCAACCCAGAAAGTTTAATGAATAGACAAGTAGTTGTTTTGATTTGGATTTGTGTTCTCTTTCATTCTGAGTTTTAGATGATTTCAGCGGATAAGAATTGAGGCTTCAACTGGGGTCCTTGATTAGTGGTTGCTTAATGGAGTTATTTGTGTTATTCAAGTGCGAGTTATTGCATTCTTGACATGTAAATTATCCGCCTTGATATCTGCTCTTAAGCTGAGCTTTGCGCTTGAAGATGCTCTTTAATCTGCAAATGCCTCGATATCTGTTCTTAAGTTGAGCTTTGCGCTTGAAGATGCTCCTTAATCTGCAAATGCCTCTCATTGCTTTTCACAGGGGGTGATATCCAAGTAGTAGTCTAGAGATTGTTATATCCTTGAATTGTTGCAAGTCATTTTGAGGCATATTTGAAAGATTTATTATTGCTTTTGACAATAGGTGATGGCCTAGTAGTTTTACGAGACTGTTGGTATCTCTGAATTCTAACAATTCCTTATAGGATAAAGTGAAAGACAACATCTCAGTTTTAAATAATCTATAATATTCTTTTTCAAACTTGAACAATGTACCTAAATTCTTATAGACTACTGTATATAAATCTCGTGAGTTCTAAGTTTAATTATAATTTTATTTGTTAGTTTAATATAATAATTAGTTGGGTGTACGTTGATATTATATATAAAAATGATGAACTTGAAAATTATGAAATATTATTAGATGAGTATATTTAATTTTTGAATATAAATTAATCAATTAATAAATTAAATATTTATTGAGAATTATTATTTATATTTCGACCAACAAATTCAATAAGTCACGTATACTAAGAATATTAATAAAAAATTAAACTAAAATAATTAATTAAGTATAACTTAATTGAAAATAATTTTAGAAATTAAGTAATAGAATATATTTAATTTAGTGATTATAATTATAGTTATGAAATAATCAAGTAGGGATTTGATTAAATAAATTTCTAAAGTTATTTTTAAATAATATATGGATATTATAAATAATTTTAGAAATTAAATACTAGAATGCTATTTATAGGGTTTTTAAGATTCTCTATAAATATAAAATTGTGTCTTATTTGTTAGACATAAAAATTATGTAAATCATAAAATAAAAAGCGAACATTCTATGCATAGTAATTTCTCTTTTCAAAGTAGGAATTTAGAAAAAAATTTATTGATAATTTATAAAAATTATTGTTGGAGACCGAACAGTTGGATAACTTGTGAAACCGAAAAAGATCATATTTTTAATTAATAAATTCTTAAACAATTCTATATCCATTTATGTAAATTATAAAATAAAAATCTAACACCCAAAGCATAGTAATTCCTCTTCTCTAAATAGAAATTTAAAAGATTCTTTATTAATGATTTACGAGAGTTACTATTAAAGATCAGACAATTAAATAATTTGTGGTTTATAACAACGTAGTTTTTAAAGAATTATTCAAAGTAAAAAAAAAAAAAATTTTCATGTAATAAATCTGTAAATAATTTTATATTTATTTAACTAATTTCTAAAAACTTTTAAATAATTTTATTTTATTATTTTTATTGTGCGTATCATATTCAAGAATTCAGCACTATAATAACTAATCTTGAGTTGAATATTTGCAAACATATATTTATCTTTCATGTCTTCTTCTTCTTTCGTAAGTACTTATTGAAATACAAAGGGGTTGTTAAAAAACAGAGTAATGCACCAGTTTTTGGGAAAACTAAGAGTAGGAAAAATAAAAAAACTGAAACTTTACGTTTAAATGCTATATTTCACCATCTAGAAAACTAGGAGTTGTTCGTAAATAGAACAATACCTAAATTTTCTAGAAAATTAGAACTACATATTCAAATACAATATTTTTCCACCTAACAAACTAGAATACGAGCCTTCTAGCTTTCCAAATTTATACCAAGTTTGAAAAATATATTTTAGAGGTTCTTCATTATTTTTAAACACATTTTTTTTCATATTTTTTAATATAAAAATATATTTTAGAGGTTCTTCTAGCCTTTTTGCATAAGGTATTTGTATAAGTGATGAAATCTGCTTCCAGACCCTGACTCGAAGAGTTCTCTTATCAGTTTGGTCGTTGGAATAGCATGTCCTTATTAGAACCATGGAGCTTTTCCTTTTAACATCATTCTTCCTTTCAATTATTTAGAGATGGAGTGTAGTTGTTTTTAAAATTATTTTTTATTTAAAAATATATTAAAATAATATTTTTTTATTTTTTAAAAAATATTTTTAATATAAATATATCAAAATAATTT
>NW_011499912.1:0-19068 GCF_000495115.2 Populus euphratica | reverse complement strand
CATTAGGTAACTCGTTAAAATACAGGATGATTTTTTCTAGTGATTCTCTAATTTGTTTGAAAAACTAGAGTTAGGAAAAGGAAAATTAGAACTTCATGTTTAAATGCAATATTTCTCCATCCAAAAAAATTAAAAAACTAGGGGTTATTTAGAAACAAAATAATACTCTAATTTTCTAGAAAACTAGAGTAAAAAGAAAAGGAGAAAATTCAATATTTATCCATGAAAACATAAAAATTATTTTTTTAGTTTTTCAAATTTATATATGAGTTTGGAAAACATATTTTTTTAGGTTCTTCACAGTTATCAATATAGGTTTTTTTATATATATAGTTTTTAAAATAAATACTCCTTTTATGTTTGGTATCCAGAGATGGTGAAATCTGCTTTGGACTGAAAGAGTTCTGTCCTTGTTCGTTTGATCACCGAGGTATTGAGTTGTTGTGTGGTTATAATTATTTTTAAAAAATATTTTTTTATTTTGTAAAAATTATTTTTTAGATAGTCTATAAAAACAATTCAAAATAAATAAAAATAAATTTAATTTAATTTAAAAAATAAAAAATAAAATCCAAACAGCTTAGTCCAAAGAGATGTGCTTCTGGGTCAAGCCTAAAAGTTGATCTGATGTCATTATATGCCACTTTACTCCATACTTATCTGGCAAAGAATTAAACAAATAATGACAAAATAAGAGGGGAATTAAAGAAAGTCAAAGCTAAAGGTTCTCTATTCCATGTTATCATTAATTAATATGAAAATCTTGACCAGCTCTTCAAGATACTTAAAAAATAATATTTTTTTAATTTTTCTCTACTTTAATTTTTTATATATATTTTAAAATCATTTTAATATAAAATAAATTCTATAAAATAAAAAATAGTATTTCAATATATTCCTAATATCATAGTTTTGCAGCATAAACTGAGAAAATAATGATGAACATGGCATATTCCATGTTTAAAATGAATGAAAAAAATAAATATTCTCCACATGTATTATTGTCAACGGAATATAATCTTCTCCGGCTTTTAAAGCCACGAAGAAAAACTCAATAGCGACTGCTCTAACTCTTTGGGTTTCGTATGGTTCAATGTATCTTTTGACGATAAAGAAGAGATAATGAGTCTCTTGTCAATTATTATTATTGTTTTTTTAATAAATTTATCAATCTTTAAAATACAATTAGCATGGTTGACTAAAAAATTAATCTAAAAAGAAATTTGAATTATCAAATTAATTATTTTTAATAAATTAATATTATTTTATTTTTTCCAAGATTAAAATCTAGATTACGAGTTTTTTTTTGTAAAATATAATTATTTTTAAAAAATAATAAAAAAAGATTTATTAATACGCAAAAAGATGTCGGGCCTGTTGTCTATTGAACTGTTGCTTCTGTGGATGGCAAAAATATTTTTCTTTTTTGAGAAGGACAATTCCTTATAAAATTACATTTCAATTTATTGTCTCTTTCAATCATAATCCACAACAAGAGTTTCCCCACAATTAATGATGAGATAGGGATTTTTGTAGGCCTAACCTTGGGTTAAAAGTAAACAATAATTAGACGTTTAAGATTGAAAATAGACACCACAAATCTTCTATTTTATCAAGAGTAGCAAGCAAGTAATTCACCATCATGTATTATTTATTTTGGAGAAATTCAAGATTAGCAAATTTAATCAATTATCAATATTAAACTCATGAATTTTGAACTAGATTGGGGTGTTGAAATCTTAATTATTTTTGTATTATTTCGATATGTTATGCTGGTATCAAAAATAAATAAAAAATATTATTTTAATATATTTTTAATAAAAAATATTTTTAAAAATAATATTTATTAAATTTCGGTCACTGTATTATTGTTTTAAATTTAAATAAAAAGAAAAAAATGTGAGAAAAATGGTGTGGATGAATGGATTGATAATTTATTCAAAATCTAAGCAAGGTATGACCATATATATGCCATTTATATATATGTGTGCGCGTGTGTGTGTTCGAAGAGTAGAAAGAATGCAGGCAAGAAACAAGGCCTAGCTAAACTGATGACACTTGCCTTTGACTTGCGTTGACCCTCAAACATGCCACGTGTTGGGACCCAATCTGGTGCAGTAGGGCTCACATTTCAGGAAGGACACTTGCATTCATCGCTAAGCAGCTCTCGGTGTCAGCATTGCCTCTTCATGGGTGCTCACCCTCTGGAATGTTCACGTGTCCACTCCTTAGCCATCTGACTGTTAGAAAATTCTGTAATTATACGGTATTATCACTTTTCTTTTCTTTCCTTAAAAAACCTTTATTACCATTTTTTTTAATTACTTTAGCATTATAATTAACTTATATATATCTTAATTAATTTTATAAATTTTAAAATTAATTATCATATAAATTTCTAATAACTCTGAATTTTGTAAAATTCAAACAAATAACTTATAAAAAATAAATATATAACATAATGATTAGTTAAGTTACACTCTTAGAATTAATTCTATTACCATTTTAATTGTGCCAGTGGAAACCCAACTCTAAACATCCACATTCTTGAATCAAAGCATGTTGGTAAAATCATGTTACCATTCCAAGCTTTGTTACTATCTTTATTGTTATTATTACATTATTATTAATTATGAGAAAAAGAATACTTTCATTATTGAAAAAAATGGTTTAGGTCCAGCTTCATAATAATAATAATTGTTATCACTATTGAAATACTTTTCTCAAATTTACATTAAGTTATTTCCAAATTTTCAAAATATTTTTTTATATATATTTTAAAAAAAATACAATGAAATATTTGACTTCATTCATGAAATGCCCTCCAAGTAGAGAAGTATCTATAAGAAGAAAGTCCATCTAATTATCTCAATTATTTTTAAAATTGAGATATTTGATATTATAGTAATAATTATTTTTTAAAATATTTTTTACAAAAACATATTAAAATGTTTTTTAAATTTATTTTTAAAATTAACATATCAAAATAATACCACAATAAAAACAGGCACGATCTCAAAGTCAAACGGCACTTCGATTAATTTACGTTTTTTTCTCTTTATATTTTATATAAATAAACAACATTTTATAAGCACTGCACCCACCCACTTTGAACAGCCCGAAATCTGTTATTTGTTACTATCATTTGTAAGTGAAAAAAATATTGTAAAAAAGAATGGAACCGCTGTGACAACATAGTACTCATTGATTCGTGGATAAACAATGTCAAAGGTTGACGAAACCATCACACAGCACAAAATCTTATCTATCCCTACCCAACTTGTCTTAAAAGTATTTGTCTCTCTTGTCATGAAGGTGATCCAAACGCACCCCATGAAAGCAACCCAACTTCTTTAAATTTATCCATCAACCTTCTCCTCCTATCTAATTATCTATGCAACTTTGACGTAGCACAAAATCTTATCTATCCCTACCCAACTTGTCTTAAAAGTATTTGTCTCTCTTGTCATGAAGGTGATCCAAACGCACTCCATGAAAGCAACCCAACTTCTTTAAATTTATCCATCAACCTTCTCCTCCTATCTAATTATCTATGCGCAACTGTGATGGGACTCTAGGGTTTTTAAAAATAGAATTACTGTTTTTTTAAATTGTTTTTTAATATTTTAAAATAATATTTTTTTATGTTTTTAATATTATTTTGGACATTAACGCATCTAAAAAATAATTTAAAATAAATAAATTTTAATTTTTTAAATATTTTAAAACACAAAACAATGAGATCTGTAATTAAAAGGCGAGAAAGCTAGCACGTGAAAACCCATAGAGTTTCTATCCTGTAACTTGCGAGTAACTCTCTCTTTGAATTACATTAACGACATGTTAGATTTTATGTTGGGTCGAATTTGTTTACCTAACCTCCCCTTTATTTCCCTTCTTTAAATTCTCAACCGTCCCCCTGAAATTCAAGTTTCAAACTAGCGTATGATAAGATGGTGTGTTTGGCCCTTCTCCTCCTTATCACAAAGGACTTTGCATTTAATTGTAGTTATAACGACACTAGTAGGAAAAGGTAAATTTAAAAAGAAGACTCACTTGTAACAAAATCAAAATGAAGGATTTAAAATGAAATCATTTCAATATCTTTTAAAAATAATTAAAATAAATTTTGACTAAATTGATCGAGTTATGAGCTAACTAGTTAAATTATTTGGATTTTATCTAGTTAATTATTATTTAATTTTTTTTAGCTGGCTATAAATATATCTCAAATAAATTCATCAAATCAAAATAGGTTTAGTAGCATCAAGTAAAATAAACAAGATAAAAAAAAAAATAGCTTGAGGAGTAGCTTAATTCATCAATCCTTAAGTTTACTTCTTAATAATTACAAGTTTAAGTTTTTTAAGAGTAGCTAAAAATTTAAATGATTATTAATTTTATAAATTATAGAATTAATCAAAATATATAATTTAAATATTTATATTAATAAAAAAATATTTAATCTTGACACGTAGATGATACTAGCAAAATGAGAAATAAATGCAAGAAGGAGATGATTTGGCTGTGAAAGGGACACTAGAACTTTTGTTCAGGCTGTTTCATGTAACCTCAGGAAAGTTTGCAGCCAAATTATCATGTCTGGTCACATCTTCTCTAGATTTAAAGCATAATTCAATCCATTTATCAAAATTTAATTTATAAATTTCCACAATTAATGCATATTAGAAAAAAATCTACGGAATTTGCAACTTAATTTTATTTAAGATCAATAAACCTTACTTAACGTAAAAGAATCTCAAAAAAATCAATTTAAAAATTCCTTGGAAATCTAACCGGCTAGAATGGTACCCTTTTTTAGGTTAATTGAGCACTAATAATCAAATATTAAAAAATTATGAGTGTCAAATTATATACATATATAATCACCATATATTTTTGTGATTTTCAATTGGTAAATTAGCATGAAGATTTGCTCTTAGGTTATTTTGAATGAGATGAAATTTTAATCAATTTTAAAATATTATAATAACATCAATAAAACATATTTACGGGGTTTACACAAATAATTAAAACTTTAAATTAAAAAATATTATAATTAGTAAAATAAAATTAACCACAGTATTTGAAATTTGATGATAGAAAGAATTAAAAATACATCACCATCCCACTATCCTCGATGGATGAAATTAATTATTATTTTTTTATAATAAGATCCAATTTGAAATTTTAAAAATGTGCATGTATTGACAAATAGGGGGACAAACATACACTCACCACTCCCCATGTATCTTTCCCATTTCATAATAATAATAATAATAATAATAAAAAACCCAATAATCACAAATAAAATTAAAATAAAAGGTGGTTAATAAATTTCATCCCAGGTAGGGCCACTCCATTAGCAACTGTTAATTGTCCACTAATTATTAATCAGTTACTTAAAATAACCGTATATCCTTATCTACTTACTCTTTTATAACCGTATAATTCGACGTATACTGTACACCATACCCCCATCCCCTCTCTTTTAAGCATACAGCGTGGGTGTAGAGTGAATGACCTGGAAGGAAGGAAATAAAATGGATTGGAGTCTTTAGCCTTCGGAATCCTAAAACATAAAAAAATACACTACAAAATAATTTTATTTTTATTTTTAGAGAATAATAATCCGAACAGAGATCGATCTTACTCTTTCGGGTCGGATCCTGGGGTTCACTGTGCCCGGTCTTATCCCAGATCCTTCATAGCCATTGATAAATCTGTCACTATCTTCTAGTTGATTGATGAAGTTTTGATTTTCGCTGCACGCGTTTCGAGGTAAGGAAGTTGTCGGGAGTTTCGTTGTTTTTTTCTGTTTGGTTGCTGAGAAAGCTTTTTCAAGTTAGTCTTTCTCGCTCTCACTGTAGAGTTAGATTTGAGTGGTTGGTGAACTTGTTTGGTACTTAACGGAGTGTTGGTTTTTGTTTGCTTGTTTTTTTTTTTTGGCTATGAGCAGATCAGTGTTAAAAGGAGAGATTTGAGACTTGGAAATGCTGACATTCTTTTAATTAATTTGTTGAGAAATATTGGATTTTGTACCGATTTGATTCTGATTTTCTTGAGGATTAGAGATTCATTTGTTTAAGTCTTGTATGGTTGCTGAGAAAGTGGGGGAGGGAAAAATGGTTGGGATTAGTTAAAGTGTTATAGATTGAATGGAGTTGACTAGGTTACTTAGCCATCCTTTTTCTTTGTAATCCAGTGTTTTGTAAACACAGTTTGTTAGACATTTTTCTGAAAATTGTGCTGGTTAATGAGTGCAATTTTGGGTTTTGAAGCACAATGAAATTTTTGAGGGGCTTGTTTCTGTGTGGAAAACGAAGGAGGGTGAGATTGAGGATTGTTTTCGATGTTTAATAGCTTTGGGTTTATAATCTTTGGGTTTGTAATTATGACTCGGTTATTATATGAAAACAGAGAAACAGTTTTTGCAGTCTAATTGTTAGTGCTCAGTGTATGCTCTGTGTTTTGTCGAATCATCTTTTAGTTGCTTAAGTTTGTTTTATTTATTTAACTATTCTTCCTTGCAGAGTGTGATGGATTCTGATTATCATCTTTTCCCTGATGATGGGCTTGAGACTGTCCATCAAAATGGTGTTCATGAGCAAAGTGCTGCTGCTGGAGAGGATGGTGTTGTTTCGAATAATTTAAGTGAGAGCATGGGAAACGCTTTTAAGGTCGATGATTGTACTAATGATATTCTGTCCACCAGAGAAGTCGAGGGTGAATTAAAGGTATATGTGGGAATCAATGGATTTTCTGTTTCTAAGGTATGGAGATGCTTGGCCCTGTGTGTTTTGTACAACGGCTAAAACTAAGCCTGATTTTAGACTTGGTGTTTTTATCACATAGGAAGGAGAAGCCAAAGTGAAAGATGCTGATAATTCAGAGAAAGCTAGATCACAGAAGGGTTCAGGAAAGAGCGGCAACGCAAAGCCCTCAAACCCAAAAAATGTCTCAGCCACTCAGGTGAAGGGTAAGGATGGAAGAGATGCTGTGGCTCGAACTGCTGTTTCAAATGGCTCTGTTGCTGTAAATTCACAATTAAAACAGCCTTTGAAAAGTAACTCATTCAATGAGAGGCAGGGTCAGGCATCCAAGGTATGGTCGACAATGCTTTTTGCCTTCAGACCACTTGTTGGTCATTATCTTCACATTTGCTAATCATTTTTCTGCTCTTGTCTGCTACAGCAATCTGGGAAGTCTGATGCAGTGCTGTCTGCTGGCCTGGTGTATGTATTGCTTGTATATTTTTTTATTTGTCACATTTTCTTTATCTTATTATTTTTTTTACCTTAATGCCCTGGACTTGCATGTCAGTCATTACTAATTGTTAACTGGTTAAATTTGATCCAAAATGTGTCTGTCTGAATTTTTAAATCACATTTATCCACAATGCTTGTTTCTCGAGCCTTTTGTTAATGGTGATTTTGCTATATACAGGGAGAAGGCGAAACTGAAACCTTTGAAGAACGGGACTGTTGTGAAAGCTGAAGGAGAAACAGAATCTACTTTGTATCCTTTTTTCTTTGAATGTTGTTTCTTTTTCTGAGCAGAACTAGTGTGATCTTCAACTATATGTCCATAGGCTACCCTTATCTGTGGAGTGCACATGTTTTCCCTTAATTTCATTGTAGAAGTCCCACTGCAGAAGATGCCAAACCTCGCAAGTTCGGTACACTTCCGAATTATGGTTTCAGCTTTAAGTGTGATGAACGAGCTGAGAAAAGAAAGGAGGTTAGTTTTGCACTTGAACCTTCTTTTTTATTCATTTAAGCTTCCCCGCAGCAGGTATGGTGCGAACATAATATCTTTAATGTTATGCTGTTCAGTTCTACACTAAGCTTGAGGAAAAGATTCATGCAAAGGAAGTGGAAAAGAGTACCTTGCAAGCGAAGTCCAAGGTACGGAAATGTTTATAATTTCTATGGACTGTAATTTCTATTTGAATTTGTTTCTCGTCATGGCAATCATTCAGTTCTCTCACAGGAAACCCAAGAAGCTGAGATTAAGTTGTTTAGGAAAAGTCTGGCTTTTAAAGCAACCCCTATGCCCAGCTTTTATCAGGAGCCTGCACCACTGAAGGTGGAGCTAAAGAAGGTAACCATGTGTTCTTTTATTACTAGGGCATGCTTGTTTGTCTCTTGCATTCTTGCATTTTTGTTTTGTTTTGTTTTCATGCAAGATTTGGGTTAATGTGCATTCACTGCAGTTTTTGGGAATGCAAAATAGACTGGGTTATAGGATGCTCCAGTTCCAAATTGCTATCTGAGCATTTCTTGAATACATTTCTGCACTCCACTAGTCCCTTCAATTGCATCCGATTGCCAATTATTTTGGGTTGTGTTGTTTTCTGTTTTTCCATCTCTGTTTTTTATCTGTCTCAGATTTATTTATTTAGAATTTGATTGTTTGAATTGAAGTAACCATAACAAGGTACTATCATGGATCATTATTTTCATATCATTTGTGCTT
Source organism: Populus euphratica (assembly GCF_000495115.2). Lineage (NCBI taxonomy): Eukaryota > Viridiplantae > Streptophyta > Magnoliopsida > Malpighiales > Salicaceae > Populus > Populus euphratica. The sequence goes on along the minus strand of NW_011499912.1, from coordinate 10,590 downwards.
TTGTCATTGCCACGATTATCTTGCTGCCATTTGCATCCTTGCTTGGTTAGATTCGTAGTTCCATGGTCCATGCTTGTAACATTTGGCCTTTTGTTGCAACTAGTGTTGGAGTTGTACCAATGATTGTTTGCTTACACTCCTTACTACCTGCACGCTGCAGGTTTTTACCATGTCACCCTTTGAAAAGTGGCAACAAAACTTGCATTGTGGAATACTATTAGGGTCTCACCATTTAGATGCACCAGTGATATTGTAGTATTCCCTGGTGGAGGTACTGTTTGTGCCAATGTTGGACAACACTGTTGTTTACCAATATTAAAAGGCTATGTCATGACAATCTTTATTCTTCTTTTGTCAATATCTCTTCTGTTGAATCTCCTCATGACCAAAACTCAGTTAAGAGGTTATACTTGGGAAGATTTTTCAGGGAAGCCCTCTAATGCTATCAAGATCCTTGTTATTGTATTCATCCTAGTTAACTCTACATGAACGGCTCTGTGTTTAAAGTCCTGTAGAAGTGTAGTTTTGCATTTTCCAATGGGTGCACTACCATTGGACTCAGATGATATTATTTGGCAATTTCTGCCTCCTATGTGGCTGCTTTGGTCTTTTAGTAATCTTGTTCTTGATATATCTGGCAGGACTGTTATCCAAGTGAAATTGCATTGGCCTTGATGTTGTTACTTTGATGCAGATACCCACAACAAGAGCGAAATCTCCCAAGCTAGGCAGAAAGAAGAGCCCATCCCCTGCGGACTCTGAAGGAAAGAATAGCCAGAGCAGTCGATCAGGTCGTCTGAGTTTGGATGAGAAAATATCCTCTAAGATTCCTATCAGACTTTCTCCTGCCCATCCAAAGAAACCGCTGAGGAAATCCCTCCCCAAACTGCCTTCTGAAAAGATCAACTTATATGCAAATGATGAAAAAAGTAAATTGCCTAAAGCATCAAATGAGGAAAATACCACCTTATCTGATAAAAAAAATGAAGGTGTATCCGCCAACCAAGAGCAGGAAGCTGTTCCGAGGAATGATGCAAGTGAATTTCTGCCCCCAAAAGAGGAGGTGGTGGTTCAAGAGGAAGCTGCTACGTTGATGAAAGGTCCCATAGCTTTGGCAGTTTGACCAAAAAAAAAAGGAAAATCCATGTGCGTAAATAAAAAAAAAAAGGTGGAAGACCGGGATTATTGGACAATGAAGGCGTGAAAGATTTTGCATGATAGATTGTGATGTTGTGTTTGTCCCTAGTCAGCAGCATTGATTGTTGTGTGCATGATTTCAGGTTGCTGGTCTTTCCGTTAGGGTTCTACATTCTTGCATTATTGTACGTTGTGACTTGCAAAAGTTATTCAAGTTTTACATGTTATTTCTTATTTGCCTGCTGAATTGAAAATATTTAGCAAAATTTTGAAGTCTGCTGTTAGATAGGCCATGCTCTTCTGTACTGTCCCTTCGAACCTCCTATATGTGCGCAATTGGATTTTGTTAAGGTGAATGTGGTTGTGTGAACTGTGAGCCCTTTCTGTTTTTTGATTGTGGTTTTTTTACAGTCATTATATATACAAGGAAGACAGCCGACTGGGAGAAGAGAGTGAAGTGAGAGATGGAGAATGGCTTCACCACCAAACCACATCAACACCGGTCTATAAACTATAAACCCTAAGCCCAAAGCGCATTAGCTTCACCACGGGGCGTGGTCAGAAGGAAGTAATGAGCCCAAAATTTGCAAGTATTAGCTGCAGCACCATTGCTACTGTCATAGTTGCATGGTTACAAGATTCAGCCCAAAATATGATCCGGAACTCACCATGTTGATGGGAATTGGTAATGTTAATGGCTGGAATCCAGTGCATGATCATAATTCAGTTTATCAGGCCAGTACTAGACTGTAAAGAGTAGAATATGATCCAGAATTCACCATGTTGATAGGATTTGGGAATGTTAACGGCTGGAATCCAATGCATAATCACAATCCCCCTGGTCATAAATGTGAAAACAGACTGATGTTTATGCTAGAGGAGGAAACAGAGGAAGAAAGAGGGGATCGAGAGCTATCTTTAGCAGATTTCACTGATGTGGTGTTAGAAGAATATTCTGGGGAGCTATGTCGGAAATTACTACATGCTAGATTTGGTGGGGCTCAATATAGAACAGTGAATGTTAAGGCTGCAGATGGAGCTGAGATTATTTGTGAACTTATGTGATAATTTTGAATGGAAAATGCAATAGAATACATTGAATACAAGAGCATTTGTATTTCAACTTGGGGTTTATGACATGATCCCGGGAATAGAATGGTTATATAATCTGGGGTGGAATTTCAAGAGACTGTGGATGAAGTTTTGGTGGAAGGGTAAACAGATAGAATTGTAGGGGAGGCCACCGCAAAATACCGGGCGTTGGAGTTGAGGAGGAGGTTGATACACTACTTTTCCATCGCCAAGAGTTAAATTGGTTGCAATTAACTAATTTGTTGAGTCCTTCGAAAAAAAATATTGAGTTGCATGAAACGGAGTTGGCAGTAGAAATAGCTAAGGAATTGTAAGCTGTATTGGAAGAATTTGGTGATGTGTCTGCAGAACCTCAGGAATTAACTCCCTCTCGTAGCCATGATCATAGAATTGTGCTCAAGTAAGGAGCTGAGCTAGTTAATATTAAGCTATATCGTGATCCACATACTCAGAAATATGTCATCGAGAAATTGGTTCAAGAAATGCTGGATACTGGTATATAATTCAATCTACCATAGCCCTTTCTCGTCTTGTAACAGGTCGACGGGACTTGAAGGACGTGTGTTGATTACCGCAACGTTAATCAGGGATTAATTCCTTATTTTATCCATCAAATTAGGATATTACCACTAAGGTGACTAGAATTGAGACATTCATCATTTTTTTCTTCACTTTCTCATGATTTTTGTAAACTTTGCTTATATATTTTTAACTTCCTTTCTTAATATAATTTTCATAGTTTGGGTCGACAGATCTTGCAAACAATCTCAGCATAAAAGACCTTATCCAACTGGGCAGTCCTATGGCATAATGCCAAGTCAGCTACCTGTATCCAAGCGTATCCAATTCTAAGATTCTTAAGCCACGAATTGCTCATGTGGGTATGCAAGGTCTTTTGGATCCCAAGTTGTATTATGAAGAATTATAAGAGAAGAGAGAGTGGCTTTCTCTGGTCATTTTTTGCGCATTCAAAGAAGCAAAATGGCAGCCGCCGCCGTGATGACTGCTAATACCCTCCCAGGATTCGATGGCCTCAGACCCTCAGCCGCCCCTGTAAAACCCCTGGTTAGTGCTGCTAATAAGAGTTCTTTCTTCTGTTTATTTACTGTTTTTCTTTCTTTTTTTGGGTTAATTAAGTTGAACTTCTCTTGAACATGTATATACATTGATCAAAATCTGAAATATTTTGGACATCAAGCAGGCAGCTGTTCAACCAGTGAGGCGAGAGGGAAATGGAGCTCTAGGTGCTCGTATGGATTTCATCGGTTCACCCACAAATTTGGTAAGAATCTTACTGGTCCACGTATCAGATTTCTTGAAGGAAATCGAACGTGTTTCTTTTAAAGATGAATGTTCTCTCTGTTCATAGAAATGGCGGGACAGGAAAATGGACTCATGAGCTTACGCAATCCCATTTTGTCAGATAATGGTGACAAGCACAAGCCTCATGCTGTTTGCTGGAAGATTTGGGCTAGCTCCATCAGCAAACAGGAAGGCTACAGCAGGATTGAAGCTTGAGGTGAGGAACTCAGGCTTACAAACCGGTGATCTAGCTGATACCTTGGCGTGTGGCGCTGTTGGCCACATAATTGGCGTCGGGGTTGTCCTTGGTCTCAAGAACATGGGTGCATTGTAAGAATCTTCATAAGCATATGAATTGAAGTGGCTTTTAATTCTGTTCGTGTGCCTTTTTCCTACATGCAGATGCTTGTTGTCTGAGGAACAATTTGTTCGTAACCCATCAGAATTTCAAATTAATTTCATACACAAGAAAAGAATATACATGTGTTCATATCTTAGAGAAATCTAATCAAGAATTGGGAATTTGATGCATGAGTTTAATAAAATGAATTGAAAAAATATATGAATAAATAAATTATAAAAAGAGCTTATTAATTTTTTTATATTTAATTATATGACAATAAAAATGGATTTTCACATGAACAATAATGGTTTAGATTTTATAGAAAAAATGTAATTTTTTAGTCTAAATTCTTATTTTTCTTATTAATGTATTCTTCTTTAGAAAAAAAACACATCTCTTTTAGCTATGTGGTATATTGCATGAAAACTAAAGACAATTAAAAAAAAATATCTTAAAAAAAATAATGGTTTGAAATAAAGAGTAAAAATGAATTATTTTAATCAAACCCCCTTCCCTTATTTATGTGTGCCTTTTCTCTTTTTTTTTTAATTGACTAAAAATGTCTTTTTTATTGTTTTTAAATAAAAATTCATTATAACCTTAAAAACAAGTTTAAATAAAAAAACATTAATTGATAATTTGAAATGAATGTATTAAAAAACTTAAAAATAATAAATTTATGAAAATGTATATGAATATTTTATAATAAAAAAAACTAATATTTTATTCTCATTGAATATTGAATATTCATGAGTAAATATTTTAGGAAGTTATATATCATTAGATTCGTATATAATTAGTCAAAAAATAATTTTTAATATTATCATAAAAAATACTAATATTATGTCAAATTTGGTCCTTAATCTCTTAATTTTTTTAACAAAAATAAAAAAAATTATTTTATAAAATTTATAGAAATAAAGTTCAATGATAAAATCTATACAAATTAAAGGGACTAGAATATAAAAATTTTAGATTTACACACAATAAATGAACAATGAATTATGAGTATGTGGACAGTGTTTTTGTGCACGGTTAAGTCTAAATTTGATATATTTTATTATTATTATTATTAATTTGCTAATTTAAAAAATCAATGATTTTCTATATTTAAACCTAATCTAAATCTTTCACTTCTTAATACATGATTTCTTGTGAACGCACCAATCCATGCATGAATGAACTACTTGAAACCCAGTTGAAAATGCATTTAATTATGATACAAGAAAGCCGAACCAAAATTCTTGGAATGGAAGGCCTATCAAATTTGGAGGGCCCAGTTCGGAGCCTCTTCTTCTCAAGTGATAGGATTTGTCGAATCCAAATTCCATGGTAGGATTTATGAAGGTCAATTTCACCATGGGTGGTGCTTGGGGACACGAGATATCTTGTGATTGATGATGGGATCTTTTGACAATAACACTTCTTTATTATTTTAATGGATTCTTTGTGATTGATTTGATAACTTGAATAGTTAACCAAACCCAATAAAAAAAAAGATAAAAAAAGAAGAGAATCTCCAGTCAAAAAACTAGTAATGAGATGGTGGAGGAGTGGTCGACAACAAGATCGGGTTCTCACTTTATCAGATTCTTCTGCTAACCACTAAAAGATTTTTACATGAACAGCTTCTTGAAATTATGTTGCGTGTTTCACACATCTCACCATGATCATCCATGTGATTATGTGGACTTAATTGTATTGATAGCAAACCACTCTAGATTTCTCACGTCCATTCTCATATACTTGAACATCATCATCGATTGGAGCTGGGAGATATCATCCATAGCTGTGGCTTCAAATCAATGGAAGTTGCATCCAGGGTTCAGAGAATTGTTGAATCTGTTTGATTATATTAATCTCTGCGACTAGTTCTCATAGTTTTGGTCAACAGATAATCTTGTCAACAATTTCAGCTAAGAACTTAAATTTCCTGAAGCTTTTCCCAACCATTATACAAGGACAACGACAACTATGAAGCTTCCTATAGACGTCCAGAACCATAGATTAGAAAAAAAGATAGAGGTGAGCAAATTCAGTTCACTTGCTAGATGCATTGAACACACCTCAGCTTGATGTCACACCTAACAAATCAAAACCAAATTTCTAGTCAAGCAACATGCGCCCCCACAGAAAGCACCATGCCTCATATATATATATATGAAATTAGAATCAAGCTCTCATTAAATATGGCATGACCTTGATAATACCAGAAGCAGATGATACAATTTTCGGACGCAAAAAACGTTGAGAACAGAAAATTTAGGATTCCATAGTAATACTTGGGCAATGACTTCCTTTGATCATCGAAAGAAAAACCATCAAGGGATGGAAACAAGCAAGTAGAATTATAATAAAGAAATACACAGGTTTTATTTATAAGCATTCCGTTAAGATAAAAACATGCATCACAAAGGGTAGATGCCTATTTCATTACATGATAAAAAGGCTGCGTGATACAGTTCGTGAAGAAATGGAGACTGTAAAAAACAAGGGCTTGGAGAAAAAAAAACCCCTCTAGAAAGAGGAGGTTATCATGGCAGACTGTATAACTTGTTGCCACGGCCAAAACCCTCGCCAAACAGACCGAAAAGTTGAACTGCCAAAAGCAACCGTAACGACTGACTAGTAGTAACCTACCCTTTGAGGAAAACAGCGACCCAACCACCATGTTCAAAAACATGATAACAAAAACAAAAGGACTGAAAACCTGATAATGGACAGATTTGACACTGGTACTTCACGAAAAGCTTCAGCCAAGCGTGAATGTCATGGGGCTGAACTTAAAACACCAAGTGATGGCACCATGAAACAAAAAAAAAAAAAAAAAACCTAGAACCAGAACCTGGCAACTGTATTCTCAGGGAACGGTGGCCGCGAAGAAAGTAGCACTCCAATATTGGAAGGGGAGCTAAAATACTTTTAACAGATCTCCAGTGAATGGAAACCTGAGAAAAAAAGAGAATGGCCTCGTTCCCAGGAAAAGGGAACCCAAGTGCAAGTGGAAATGGAAAGACCCATAGCTGATGGACCCAAAAAAACTAATGAAGCTGCTGCTACTCACAAAAGTCGACTGTTACATGAGGCTTCCTGCTTACTTTGAACCCCCGGACTTGAACCCACGGACTATGCATCCACTGCCCTAATCTTGGAACAAGTTTCATCCTTTGCCCACTTATAAAAGAATATCACACCTCCACAACCTTTCCACAAGAATATCAACAGTGCTGCTGCTGATAGCATTGCAGTGCTGGAGATTCAACCCCAAGAGGGTCTGACCCAATTTTACAAGGGCAGGTAAGCTCTTGTCTGATATCATAGAGCAACCTGACACAGAAAGGACTTGCAGACAGAGCTGTTGTGAGCGAGCCATGGCTGCAATCCCAGAATCGGTGGTTGCACACTTAGAGACATCAAGGTCATATAGCAAGAAGCAATTCTCTGCTATTGCCACCAAACTTGCATCAGTTATCCTCTTACATCCATCAAGATTCAACATCTCAAGAGTCCAACCATGCTGCTCAGTCATCACCCCCACCACTTTGTCAGACAAATTGATACACCCACTAAGGTTAACCTTCACCAGACCAGCCTCACAGTTCTCAAGTACTGAGAGAAACCCAGCATCAGTTATTCCCTGAAGCCCGCTCAATTCCACATTCCGCAGTTGTGGGCACAAGTTACCCAACAACGCCAGGCTACCATCACCAAAACCAGGGCAGTTGCGGATAGACAATGATCGTAGGGAATTGCAAGGAGACAGCTGAGGCAAATCCAGCTTTAGGTCCCTAATCCCGAAGCAGTTCACCAAAGAAATAGCCTTCAGATTTGCACCACAGTTCAAAAGGGAACCAAAAAACCCAAGCAGGGTGATCCTGTGGCACTCCTCTAATTGCAGGCTCTCCAGTTTCTCTGCTGCTTTTGCAAATGAGACTAGTCCATTGTCAGATAAGAAAGCACATTTGTGGAGGCAGAACTGTTTCAAACTTGGGCAACCCTTTCCCACAGCTTCAAGTCCAATATCTGTCACGCCCAGACAGGATGTAACTGTCAAGGACTTCAACTTATGCAACCCTTGGCCATTACCCATGACCCAGAAGCCCCTCTCACTGACATTTGGGAGGCTTGTCAGAACAAGATCGGTAACTGCCTTGCCATAGTGTCCAACGACAGCCAGGGACACATCAGTAATGTTCAGTGATTGGAGCTTCAGCTTTGTCAAAACATTTGAGGCAGAAGATACAAGGGCTGCAATTCCTTGATCCCCAACACCAGGGCAGTTTGTGATGGAAATGGACTTCAGATTGGTGCAGTACTGGCCAACAGCCTGCAGACCTTCATTGCCAATGTTTGAGCAAGATTCTAACACTAGATCAGTCAGATTGATGCAGTTTTTTGCAATTGCAAGCAAACCCTTGTCAGTAATTGCGGGGCATTGGGAAAGATCTAGCTTCTCCAGCATGTGACAGCCATTGGCAATCTCTGATAAACCTTCATCCCCGACAGAAGGCAAATTCCACAGGGAAAGAACCTTCAGAGAAGGGCATCCACGGGCAATTGCTCTGAGGCCAACCTTTGTCACTCCTCGACTAGAATTGCTTCCACGGATAAAAAGCTTGCCCAATCCTCCACTATTAGCAGTTCCAACAACAATAGCAGCAAGTCTAATATCTGTGGCCTTTTTCCCCTCCAAGCTCCTGGACAAGCATCCATCACCTTCAATTTCCTCATCCTCAATCTTGCTTTTCACCTCAGTGTTCTTTACAGCTGATCTATTCTGGCTGCAAAGTTCATCCCTACATATACTGCTTAGAAGAATAAGCCAACGCTTTGAAACACAGGCACAGGCACTTCTCTCTTCACCCCCGGGCAAACGTCTGAAAATTTCAAAGAGGCATTCATCTGGCAAAACTTCAATAGAAGCTTGCTTCTTCTGCTCAAATCTCTCCTCAGAAAAGACAAATGGAGCACTGATGCGAGACCTCTTGCGTGAAGGAAAGTACACGTCCACAGGAAGACCAAGGGACAAGAAGAGGCTCGGCTCCTTGGGGTTAGTGTATATTGGCCCCCCAGGACAAAAATCATTTTCACCTGGAAAACCAAAATCAATAACTTCCATTAATAAAGTAAATCCAGCTAGTACATGTCGAAGAAATACAATAAATTTACTGTAATCAAAATTCTCCAGAACCCAAAGCACAAGTGTTTAAGTTGATAATTGATTCCTTCTACAGCTAAAGACCAAGGCCTTTTATGTGTTTCAAGACAAAAGAAACTGAAAGTGACAAATAATCATACAAACAAGGCAAGTTTATAACAGTGACAAAATGATTCTTGTCAAACAACAACATGCATATATCTCAAATAAAGCTTTCCAATCTGGATCTAACATGCAAATTCCAATCAACAATTATTCATGGATTAAGATCTAAAAGATTCCATCCTTTTCCACTATTAAACTGTATGAAAAGGTCAAATCCCGATCTAAAATTCATTAACAAATAATTACAAAATTTCATCTGCTCATGTGCCTTAAAACAAGAACAAACAGTTTAAGTCACATTGAATTTCAACTACCTAGATCCACCAATAGATAGCATCATCAAATCTCAGAGAACAATTTCTCTCATGACAAAACACATCACATACCTGATCTACAGCTAAAAAACCAAAAATTAAATTAAATTCCAAAAGATATATTTTACCACAACAAGAATCCTTGACGTTCAAGATCTAACTTCAAACAGAGCACACATCCTAGTAAACCAAGTCTAGAAAGTCTATAACTTTAAAAAACCTCGAAAAATAAGCTCTAACAGTCCATGTGTCCCAGACCAAAACATGAACCACCTCTCCCATTCCAAAATTCAATAAAACCTGTATGGTCACCAACAGCAAAATAATCCTAAAAAAACTTTTATGTCTGAAATATATATGATTCCCTGTGATCAAAAGCAAAGTGATCTCAAAGCTTCAGCCTTTACATCAAATTCGCCACGAAATTACCAAAAAAAGAAGCTAGCTATACAACATATTCAGATACGAGAACAAAACAAGAAATTTCAGAAAATAAAAGCAAATGGTAGGTTATTTACCAGCAAATTCAAAGACCTGAGACATAGGTACAGCTCAAAAAACCCTGAGAGGTAAAATCCACCAAAAAACCCTCCAAAGAGAGCAAAAAAGAGAGAACCCACAAAGATGATCACCAACAAAAAACTGTGAGTATCTTCAAAACAAGAATTCATGAGAGAGATTTGAGCTACAAGGACATGGAAACCCTATTAGATAGGGAAAAAAGAGAGAGAGAGAGAGAGAAGATAAAAGGGAAAGAAATGAATGAACAAGTGTGTGCAGCTGATGAAGGGATTTTATTACAAAGAGTTTATGGGTCTTGGTACTTGACAATACACCCTAGTACAACTCACATGCAATGTATTTGCACCTTAGAGAAGGGAGGGCTGCTTTGTTATGTTAATATTCTAATACCACTTTATCATGCATTGAATACAAGATACCACATGGTGGTTTTGCTTTTTCTATTTTTCTTTTTATTTATTTAGGATTGTTTGGATAATAATGTCTGCGGGCATGTTTGAGATGAGATGTTGAAATTGGAGTTCTATTTTTGGAATTACATTCAATAAAATAAAATATTTAAATATTTGAATAATAATAACGTGGAGAAGAAGAGACAAGGAAGGTTTTTACTCTAT
>NW_011499859.1:2578563-2590597 GCF_000495115.2 Populus euphratica | reverse complement strand
TGGACAATTGAAGCATTTTAATTTCAGGTATTTTTTTATGTCCTTTATCTTTTTATCTTCTTCGTAGATTTGTAAAATATCTTTTTATCTTCTTCGTAGATCTATACAAATTATTGTATAATATTTCCATAACACAGCAAGTTTTCCATGATAATTTTCTTCTTCATCACTCATGAACATTCGACAGTTTATTATACCCAAACAAACACCATCAAATGCAGAAAGAGGGGCACTTGAAAATCCCCAAACCATGTTAATCAATCTTCCTCGGTAAAAAAAAACTCCCCTCCCTGTTACCCCATCCTCGAAAGCATTGAGAATCAACCCTTGCTCTTTTTTTTTTTAACAGTAGCCGAGGGAGAACTGGGAAGGAGAAGCCATGTTGCCCCTTGAATGTTTGATATTTTTCCTGCTTTTTTTGTCTTAAATATTTGCTTTTTTGTGCACAAATGGCGAGAGAAATAGAAAGGGAACACGGGGAAACCAATAGGGACAAGGGCATGAGAGATACAGAGAGGGAGAGTGAACAGGGGAAGGGGAATTAGAGAAACCGAGATGAACAAGGGAATGGGGGAATGAGAGAAACTGAGAGGGGAATCGACCGAGAGGGAGAGGGAACAGGGGGAATTGACCGAAAGGAGAGTGAACAGTGGGAATCTATTGAGAAGGAAAGGGGAATCGACCGTGAGAGAGAGGGAACAGGGGGAATTGACCGACAAGAGAGTGAACAGTGGGAATCGACTATAAAGGAGAAGGGAATCGACCGAGAGGGAGAGGAAACAGGGGGAATCGACTAAGAGGGAGAGGGAACTGGGAGCAAGGAACATGGGAGAGGGAACGGGGGGAATCAATTGAGAGGGAACTGGGAGCAAGGAACATGGGAGAGGGAACGAGAGGAATCAATTGAGAGGGAACAGGGAGCAAGGAACATGGGAGAGGGAATGAGGGGAATCGATTGAAAGGGAACAAGGAACAGGGGAATGGGAGAGGGAATGAGGGGAATCGATTGAGAGGGAACAAGGAACAGGGGAATGGGAGAGGGAACGGGGGGAATTAATTGAGAGGGAACATGAAATAGGGAACAGGGGAATGAGAGAGGGGAACTGACCGAGAGGGGGAGAGAATGGAATTATAAGCCATTGAATTTAGGCAATGAATTTAGTCTCGTGAGCATATGCAAAACATGGGTTAAGCTGCATGTTTATTAGGGAAATGCAAGAGATGATTAGAGTTTTAACCAGAGAATGTGAGCTCCTATTTTTTTCTATGTGTTTGAGTGAGAGTTAATGAATTTAGAAGGTTTTTTTTTCACATGTAAAACTTGTTAACAAGCTTATTGTTTATTTTTTATTACTTGGTGATTTATACATCTGTTTATTGTTATGTAATGATGTGAAATGAGTACCCTAATTACATATGGTTATATTATTATTGTGAATAATTACACCATTATCGTGTGAAATAGGATGTTTAAATACATGTTACATTAATAAGGGGAATTATAACAGAACAGTAAACATAAATTTATGTTTGAGTTTGCTTTGATTAATATATGATTAGTGTTTGATTAATATATGATGTTTATTGTATTGAGTGTGAAAGTATTTTATATGCTTTTTTTAATATTTATTTCCCTAAATTTATAGGTTTTGTTATCAGAAAACTTCACTTTCATGTTATGAATAGTAAGATAATTCATGCATATTTCCTTAAATTTTTAGGTTTTTTTATCAGAAAACTTCACTTTCATGATATGGATAGTAAGATAATTCATGCAGCATGTATGAGAGCAGCTGTAACTGTGATAGCTACAGGGGTAACTATTATTGAACAAGAAAGAAATACAATTTATATACCAAGAGAACCACGTATTAATGCAATTGCTCAACGAGAATTCTATATTGACAGCATTTTGAATCGAGGTGATAGACATTGTGTTGAACAAATTCGTATGAAACCTGTTGTCTTTTCTAGATTGTGTGATGTTCTCACAAGTCGTGACCTATTACGATCAACTCAAAATGTATCTATTAGAGAGCAAGTAATTATATTCTTACAAATTGTAGGCCAAAACCAAAGATTTCGTGTTATTAGTGGTATATACTATAGGTCTGTTGAAACTATCCATCGTTACTTTAGAATTGTTTTAAAAGCAGTTCTTAAGTTTTACAAATACCTTATTAAAGATCCAGAGGATACAGTTCTAGCAGAGATAATAAATAATTGAAGATTCTATCCTTATTTTAAGGTATGAAAACAATGCCAATATTTTTATATGTTAATTAATTACATCTAGAAGAAAAGGTTAAAAATTATTTTTTTCATGTTTATATAGGATTGTATGGGAGCAATTGATGGTACCCATGTTCCTGCAAATGTTCCTGTTGAGATTCAAGGAAAGTTTCGAGGTCGAAAAGAAGGAACAACATAAAATGTTTTAGCAGCTATAACTTTTGATTTGAAGTTTATATATATTTTAGCTGGTTGGGAAGGAAGTGCCCATGATTCATGGGTTTTAGGTGATGCATTATCAAGATCTAATGGTCTAAAAATTCCATAAGGTATATAATAACGTATGTATTATATGCAATAAACATATAAAATGTTTTATTACATAAAGATAGTATTAGTTTTTTTTAATTTGTAGGGAAATATTATCTTGGTGATGCTGGTTACGGTATTCAAAAATGAATCATTTCTCCTTTTCATGGAGTTCGATATCACTTGAATGAATTTACAGAACGTTCACCAGAAAATAAAAAGAAGTTATTTAATCTTCGACACTCGTCATTGAGAACCGCTATTGAGCAAGGGTTTGGTATTTTGAAGAGTCGTTTTAGATCAATTGATGGAAAATCTTTTTGGTCTTATGAAACAAGTAGATGTTGTGCTTGCGTGTTATGTTATTCATAGCCACATAATGGAAGTTGATCCTTATGACTTTCTTATGGAAGAAATATATTTGGGAAGTGAACCAATTAGACGAACAATCAACTTAAATCAACGGGAAGAAAGGGAAGAGAGTAGGGAGTGGATAACAAAAAGAGAAATGATTGCATCAACAATGTGGAATGATTATAACACTCAAAGAAACTAGTAATTGAATGTTAATTATATATGTTTGTTTTTATTTTGTCTTACTTGAATTTGTATTATCCTTGTTATGTATTTAGAGTAGATGCTGACTTTATTGTAAGTTCTTATGTATTTATATATTCTCTTTTAAATATTAATTGTAGTTTTTATATGAAATTTATTAAATCTATATATTACATGGTTTTATTTTGTATAAATTTGTAATTTTTTTTTTTGTAGAATGAGTTCCACACAGAATGAAAAATGCAAGGGCAAGCACTTCAGATGGTCTAAGCCTATGTCACACATGTTACTTGAGATATTAGCTGAGGAGGCACTTAAAGGAAGCAAACCTTCTTCCACCATTAAAGCAGAATCTTTTGTTAAGGTAGCTACAGAAATTAGTCAAAAGTTCAACGTGCAATGCGAGCCTAAGCATGTGGACAATCATCTCAAGACTATGAAAAAAGAATGGGGAATAATAACCAAACTTAAAAATAAAAATGGTTTTAGCTGGGATGATTGTTTGAAGATGATTACAGTGTCGAAAGATGTATATGATGAAGAAGTAAAGGTATGATAAATATTATACTCTTTGTAATTTTTATATTTACTTTTGTTTCTAAAATGTTATACAATGAACTAAAAAATACATATTCTAAATTTTATGAACAGACACATCCCAATCATGACAAGTATCTCAACAAAAAACTTGATATGTATAAGGCAATGACAATTGTTGTTGGAAAAGATATGACCACTGGAAATTATACCAAATCATATGCTGATGTCAACTTGGAAGAGAACACTGAAGAGCAATCAATTTCGATTGAAAATGAAGGTGAATATAAAGAAACTTCTAAAGGAAAAGAAACATCTTCCTCTAGTACACAAAAGAGGCAACATAGGAAGAGAAATCACATGTATGAAGATGATGGTATTGAAAAGTTGTCTAAACAGATTGGAGATGTAGCCTTTGTAATTCAAAGTCTCAGCAAAAATCAACTTGATGTTAACGTGTTGTATACAAAAGTGATGAAAATTGAGGGCTTTGATGAGATCACTCTTGGGGATGCATTTGATCATTTGGTCCAAAATGAAATGATGGCAAAAGCATTTATGGCAAAAAATGCTAATTTGAGGAAAATTTGGGTTCAAAATTTTGTGAACCAACACTACTATAGGCCTGCTAGCTAAGATGGTTTGACTATGTTTTTAATTTGGGTTCAGACTATATTTGATATTTGACAAGTTTACTTGTTTAATTTGGTCTAACATGTTTATGTTTGTACTTTGAACTAATATGTATGCATATGACATTGAAACTTAATATTTATGAATAACTATGTTTGATGTTAGATATTTATATTTATTTCTAGATGCTTATTTAATATAATTTAAACATGATTACCCTCTTTCTCCTAAAAAAAAAAAACCCACATTGATTTCCAACCTTGAAAGTTTTGTGGTGGCTTGGAGCAGGAAAGGAAGGCCCCAGCTGGTGGGAAGTCAGAGCCCGTTGATCATTGTGCCTAAAATGACTGGAAGCGTCATCGGAGTTTACAACGGCAAAACCTTCAATGAGGTTGAGATCAAGCCCGAGATGATTAGTCATTATATTGCTGAGCTCTCAATTTCACACGTGGAAGACCTAGTATTGGTGCGACACTCTCTGCCAATTTCACACATGGAGAAATAGGCCTTAAAAGGACAAGTGGATCAGTCCTCCAAGGAGAAGCAATGGAAATTAAAGCAGCTCTTAAACCTGCACAAACTTTTGTCTCTAGCACCAGTGCTTGTAAAATCGGGTTCCCTCCTCGTTGAATTGGGAAGAAAATTGCTTTAACCCCCAGATAAGAGGTGGAGGCAAGGTTTTTTTTTTAAATAATTTGAGGATAAAATTGCAATATTTAATATAAAAGTTATTTAGTCATAAAATAAAATATAATGACAATTCTATAAAAAAAAACAGAAATTTTTATTATTATTATTTACTAGTGATGATATAAAGTGTTATAAAATTATAAAATTTATAATTATAACTATATTTTAAAAAAAATTGATTCAAACTAAAAAACTTATATAACCATATAAAAATAAGGGTAATTGTCCTCTATATTTGTGACTCTCACTTGCAGACACACTTATATTCCTCGATCATAATAAGTAGAGTCCGGTATCATATCATTGCATGTAACAACAATTTTACTTCTTTCATAATCATTGCCCGCGCCATGTAACCCATTATAGTCATTGTTTGTAATTTAAAAAAAAATTATTGGATTTATTTTAATATATTTTAGATGATTTTGACAGTATTATAATTAGAGTGGTAATATATTTAAATTATTTTTTTTTAATTTTTTTTCATAGCAATTAATCGTTTATCTTAAAAAAAAGAGTATAATTTACTTTAATTAGGATTGGTGATTCTTTTGTGTTATTTTTTTTTTATTAAGATATTTTTTATAATACCAATAATGTTATAGTTAAAATTTAGTGTGATCTCTGGATCTTTTTTTTTTCTAATTGTATTATGTATAGAACCATACTATTTTTTTCAATTTTCTTTTATATTTATGTTATCTGTCTATTTTTTTTTTTTTAATGATGTTAATAAACAGAAGTACACTACAACATGTGAAGATGAAATGGAAGGAGGACCAGAGGACTTTTTGGCGTGTGTGGACGACACACAGATGTAAAAGAGAGACCCAGTTAATTCAGGCAGACAGAGTGTTTGATAGCCATACTTTGTCAAGGATTGTTTTGCTTCCTGTTCATTGGGTTCTAGGTATGGGAAGGATGCTTTAGAGTCAATCCTTCCTTCCCAGAAATTGAAAGACTTCGGGCTCCATGTATGTATTGTGTTCTGTGCCTTATACACAGATCGCACTTGCATGGGATCATGGCTTTGAATGCTGCCCCACAGGAGGTTCAATCAGCTGAACATGCCTTCCGCAGCTCCTCAAATTATATCTCAAACCACCACGGAAAAGACAATCAATTGGATCAACGGCCATAGCCAAGCCGACGCTGAAACCAACAAGCCAACAACTGCTTTTATTGGAAAGACGGACAAAAGCTGCGTTTGGAACGCGTTTAAGAGTTTTTTTCATAGTATTCTTGGGTTAAAAGTTTTTTTCAATACAAACCCTTCTTTTGCAAAATCAACTTTTAACTACAAAGTGAACCAGCTTTCAAGTTCGCGCATTCTGATGAGAAAGTAGCTTTGTCCATATTAAGATTTTACACAAGAAATCTTATAGCCTAAGCAGCTACATGGTTTTGCGCTTTTAGATCAACAAGGGAGATAGATGTGGCAAAGCAAAAGAAAATTGCCATCGTCTCCCAACCATGAGAGGGAAAATCAAAACATACTGTACACTCCAGGTCCACTGTTTGAGCTGGCATTCCCCACATACTTCGCGGCCGCAACGCTTCTTCCCTTTATTGTGTTCCCACTATTGGTTACACTATTCTGCCTCTCCTACCACAACTCATCTAATTCTGTGATGCTTTCCAAGGTGGACTATCATTTGGTGGCCGATCAGATTAACGGACCTGGCATTGAAAGACTAATGAAATTGGATCTAGCTATCAGAAGGAAGGTGATATGAAAGGTTAAACTATATATCTAAATCAATAAAAAGTAAACGGAAGGAAATCTCAGAATCAATAATTCAATCAGATACATCAAGCAAAACAAAGGACTCATCAAACAACCTAAGAACACAGGTCTCTCCAAGATCCCACTTTGCTATGTGACAGTACATCTTCGACAACAATAGTCATAATTCACAGAATCATCATAATTATTTAAGTTTTAAGTTTCATGATGCTGAACCGGCAACAAGAACTCAATAATAATCCATCACATCAAGGAAATCTTGTTCAAATTACGGTATCAATTCCCTCCTTTCCAGTGTTGTGAAATATGGTTTTCCTAGTTATCTATGTAGGATGTGGCACATATTTGAGTAGAAAATAACTGGATTCGTCATTAATCATGTGTAAAAATGTCAAAAAGGGCTTTTAATAATAACTGCAGATTTTAAAAAAAATTATACTGATTTCTGCAAGTTGTCTATTTAAGACAACAGATCCTCTGATTAATTGTAGGAGTAGAGGGAAAGAAGTGCAATTATGTGATATATATTATGCATCATGCTTAGTTGATGAATGAAACATGGGAAAAAAGAGTGGATTCATTACTCAACCCGAGTAAGTCCAGAGCAGAAAAGGTTGGCAGTACTCACTCACCATATTTAATTATCTTGAGGTATCCCTATCGCGATTCCAAGAAATTCTGATGCAGAGGTACACTAAGAGGAATATATTTGCCGCATTTACCCAAATCTGCCTCCTTTTCCATATCAAAAGCATAGTCAAAGTCCCTTTTCAGAGACTTGATGGCAAATGAAGTTTCAGGTTGGAAGTAACGGAGAAACCCTTGCTTCTCATTTGGACTGTTTGTGCTGTCAACAATTTGGAAGTCATTTGCACATGAAAACTTCAATGAAGGTGTGCAGGTGACATCAGAAGTCCTAGCAATAGCAGCACCTCTGAGAGCCCTCTTCCTTATAATAGAAGGGGTATTTTTAAAGGTCCTAGCTGAATTCCTCAATATTGATTCTGGACTGGTACTATTGACAGAGATACTTTGTGCGTACTTTGTTGGTGTGGAGCAACAAAATGGACTGATTGGATGCATGACACAAGTATCCATGCTAAGAACTTCACCCGCATCCAAATTACAAACCAAAGTGCTTAGCTGTTGTGACTCATGATGCAAGCAATTCTGGCTTTTCTCCTCTGCTTGCATATGCAATTTGCGAACTTCATTCTTCTTGCCAATACCATTGGCCTTTCCAGATCCAGAAGCACTCATCTCAGCACTACACCTCAACTCCATATTTTCATATACAAAGGCTGCCTTCTCAACACTTTGTCTTTCTTTTAACTTCAAGCAGTTTAGTTCTGCAGCGCAGTTGTAGGAATTGGGAGAACTAACTGTGAACAGATCCGTTGTGCAGCCATGTAGTGAATATGAATCCAAATTCTTCTTCAGTACACAATTCCAGTAATTTTTTATTGCATTATCACTCCTGTCATTTACCAAAAGATATAAGAATTTTTCAAACTTGATGGCAAATAAATCTATGCATGTCATGATGAAATGATAGGGTAAAGTAGTGCAGGAATTGCATATTTTGGTTTCAACAGTAAATTCATTTCTTTTGAAATTCTAGTGTCAGTGATGAAAGTATTAGAGGGTGTTTGGTAGTGTGATCCAATCATGCTTTTCAAAAATTTTGATTTTTTTTTTTACTTCGAGTTATGTTTTTTTTTTTTTTGGATCGTGTTGATGTTAAAATAAATTTTCAAAAATAAAATAAAAAAAATATTATTTTGATGTATTTCCAAGTTAAAAACACTTTAAAAAACTGTTGTCCCAAACACTCCTTTAATCTATCATGCATACCGTCCAGGTAGAAACCTCGCTATCTTGGCCCACTTATTTCCATATATTTCATGGTAGTAAGTCAGAGTCATCTCCTCCTTTTCTGTCCATGGAGCTCTATTTATAGTTGGATTTAAATGGTTAAACCACCTGCAAAAACTAATTATTAGCTTCGATGAGAACTTAAACCACCTGCAAGAACTTAACATCCTCAAAGTGACATCATGAACATTGATACACTCCATTTAAAACTTTTAGGTAAAGTAAAAATGCTTGGCCTGTTTTTGTGCTGAGCTGAGTGGATGTTTTTTCATCTTTTACCGAAGTACAAAGGCTAATATTACTACTATTATACTAGAATACTCAAAAACAGCAGAAAAAAACTAGGACCAAGAATCAAGCATATTCACTTGATAAGATTTCAGTTTTAATGAACAGATGAGCATGCCCAGATTACAAGAGAGTTCTTGTTTCAAGAATAACTACTTGTGTATATATTAGCCGTTACTCTGACCATCATCAAAATTCTATTGCATGTGGTGTGAATATAGATAGTTAATTTTTCATTTCCTCAGACTTTTGCTGCAATGACTAGCACCTCTTGGTTGGCATATGAACTCTAAATGGAGGGAAATCGACATAACAAGAAACAAATCAAAAAGGTTGTCAGTTGCCTGACAGAAATCCAATGCCAACTAAACATTTGGATTACTTACCTTTCTCGGCATTGCTTTCCTACTCGACCTGGTAAGGACTTTGCAATAACAGACCATTTCCTACAACCATGTTTTCTGACTAACTCCATGATGCAATCATCTTCCTGAAATTCAAATATAAAGAAGACCATGATCCCATATCAATAATCTCAGAGAGACAGAACACGTGCTTTTCCCTGGGCAACAAAACTATCAAGAATATTTTATTTTCACCTCCTTTGTCCAAGTTCCCTTGACAATTGCAGGATTCAGAACCCTGTCCCACCGGCAAAAGCACTGAGAAACTGTCCTTCCAGGAAGACACTCAGCTGTGCAAGAAAAAAAATGAATCATTACATATGCTTCAGATACAATTGAAGTTCTGCACATGTATAATTCACACAATGGCACATAAGAGAACATAAATAATACAGAAGGATAGCTTTCTTCAGCAAGTACTATGTGATACTTAGGAAACTTCACAGCAAACATTATTCACTAGTCACTGCTGACTGTCTTTCCCTGTAGTCCATTGATGCCACCCATATTTGAACCATTTACCAGAAACATTCAAACATTACATCTTGCAGGTAAAAGATAAATGGTCCATGATTGACCCTAAGATGATGTGCAAGCATTAGTAGATAGCAAGAAAAATAATAGCGACACCCACCTATTTTCTTCCAATGCCTCCCATTGAACTTCCGGACTGATTCTTCCAGAAGACAGTCCTGTCCATCAAACTCATTTTAGTTACAAAAGGTGGAAAGCTTCAGTTAATGAAAACTTCCATCTCACAAATAAGAATCTAAGGGTAGAATCTGTCGCTGAATATGGAACTACTTTGATTTGTTCATTCAACTCTTTCTTAAGTTCATTGCCAACTTCTAAGCAATTAATGAAAGTGTATCTAAATGAAGAAAACGTCAAACAGCATATACTAGTTGCATAAATGTCATACACACTACACAACTACTATTCTTATAATGTTCTATTCTTTCTTTAAAGTTCATCAATCTGTGGCAGGTTCTACATAAGAAGGTATATGCATAAACCATAGAACTATTCTTTCTTTGGAGTTCATCAATCTGTGGCAGGTTCTACGTAAGAAGGTATATGCATAAACCATAGAACACAGAATCAGTGACAGACTACAGTTTACAATGACTGACCTCTTCCTTTGTCCATCCTCCCCTTCTTGATGATCTAGTGGGACCAGTTGTCAACCTACAGATATTGGAAAACGAATAATTAATTAATTCTATGCCGAATAGAGAAAATTAAGTGATCAAAAGTATGTATTGCATGGTTACAATCTAAGGATTCCAAAGTAACAAACAGTTAGACCAAGGCCCTTAATCTAAAACTAGAACTGAACAAGAAGAGAAGATTTTCAAATTGAACAATACAGAAACCATAGAATTTCTTCACATTCAATTTGGAATTTAAAATTTTCTATGTAGCATGAAAATGCAGTCACAGAAACATAACTTTGCAAAGAAACAAACCTTGGAGAAGCCCCAAAATAAACCGAACAAGGTGAAGCATCTATAACTTCGTTTTCCGAATCCACATTGAACAATTCCTCCTCTGTCTTGACTCTCATGATCTCCATTGAAACGGCTTCACAATTGCAATCAGACTTTCAACCTGTCACAAAACCAGATTACATTTTCTTGTTTTACTAAACAATAAGATGGTAAATCATGTGAAGAAAAAAACCCTGTTTAAGTTATCTTCTAAAGATTAATAGTATGATATTGTTTTATAAGGCCTTTGAATCTAAAAAGAGAGAGAATCTAAAGCGCCAAGTTCTAACAATTTTCCTACATTTTCTCAGCAACCAAACAGGACGTCACTTCACCAAAAATCCCATAAACAAATCCAGCTAGAAAACAAGAAGCAGTTAAGACAATATAAGAAACAACTGTGATCGGAGTCTGTTATAAATCCCTTCATCTTCCTACAAAAAAGAAAAATCTTTCATCTACAATAAACTACTTCCCCACATTTTCTCAGTGACCAGACATAACAAAATAGGTAATCACATACAGCACCGCAAAACAAAGTAGGAAGGGCATTATATAAAATAGAAAAAATAACTGATAAAATAACTACCAGTGTTTGCAAAAGGAAGAGAGGAACTTACTTCTTTGAGTGAAACTCTGTAAATGAAAAATCCAGAAAAAACTCAAAGCAAAGCAAATGCAAAGTACAAGGATCAAACTTGACCCACAATTTGATTCTGCAAAACACGTTGCTAATGAAAATGTGGAGGTGGAGAGGTTGATAAATGGGCAGGAAGAAGCGGGAAAATGAGGGGGTTTTTTTTCTTGTTACAGACGGTTTTAGCTTACGTTGGAAGTTTCATGAGGTGAGTGAGAGGATGGTCAACGTCAGCTACTCGGCTTCCGTTGGAAGCTAATGACTGGACCCGTCACTGATTACATCATGGGCCTATGAATCTATTATGGGCTAACTTTCTTATGTGTGGATCCATGACAACAAGATAAACAAGAAATCTGTACCATACATTTGATTAAAATAGTAACTTGCAGGAACTTTCCTCTCATAAAATATTTTACAAGTATTTTATTTTTCTGTGTTTTTTTTCTTGCAAAATATTATAAAATGTTTCATGATCTATCTCTATATTTAGAAATATTTTTAATAGATGAAATTTCATAGAATATTTTACATATAATTATCCGTTCAATCTGTCATATAGCAATTTTAACCATGACCATCACACCAGGACCTTAATCATGATCATCACTGCCAGTTATTGCTTGTTGACATA
>NW_011499859.1:2461155-2571700 GCF_000495115.2 Populus euphratica | reverse complement strand
TTCTCATCTCTTATGATTTTTGTGGAGAAGGAGAACATGAACAAAAATAGCTACTGCTATTCTTTTTTCTTTTCTTTTAGTTTTTGATTTTTACCATATATAATATTGCAACTCACTACATTGAAAAAAATCGGAGAAACATGGACTCTCTCTCTCGGAAAATTCCTTCTTTTGCGAAATACTTTATTATAATTTCTACATAGAAAACACTTCTGTCAAAATTCTCAATATTAATAAATTATACATCCTTGAAACAAAAAGAGAGAGAGTAAAAAAAAGGGGAAAGATAATAAAGGTCTATAAGCTGCAAAAAGATATGTATACAACTGAACACACATATAAGGATAAATAACCAAAACTATAATCAGTTGTGAAGTGGGTTTGGCCCCGCTGGAACTGTTCTATAAGAAACTCCATAAACTGGGTCGTCGATCTCATCTTTGCTTGATCCTTCAGAAGCTTTTGCAGGGAAATGCCATGAAAGCTGAGTAAACACTTCTGCCTTAGCTCTTTGCTTATTTTGATCACCTATTTTTACATGGAGGTGGCGGCAACTCGAGAGCTGGCTAATAGCAAGGATGATGGTCATCAAGAGAATAAATGAGAGTCTAGGATTTGGATTAATCCTCATGGTTTTGATGAAGAGAATGTAACAGAAGAGGCGATATAAATATATCAGAGAAGAGGCAGCAGCTAGTTGAAATATTGGAGCTTATGTACAAAATAGTTAGAGAAAGGGATTTGTGAAGTCTTTTATTTTGGGAACAAGCAACCTGTGGTGAGGATACAGCCAAATCTATATATCTACTCATCCACTTTCAAATTCCGGAAATGCCCTTTTATTTTGGGAACATCAGATTGAGTCGGTGTCATCAATAAAGAAACAATAAAACGTTCTCTTTTAGTTTTCTTTTTTCTTTTTCTTTTTTGAACACACACACACGCGTAATAAAATAACACGTGAAGAGAAAATCCATGTACGAGTTATTGTCCTACCTCAACAAGGAACAGTGCGCTCTTTAAAAGTCATTCAAATTCTACATATCTAGAAACATGTTTTGTCCTTGACTCCTTTTGTAGCCATAGGTTAGATGGAGTAGGAGATCATAGAGGTTAGTTTGGTCCTTTGAAACCCACTTGAGTGCTACTTTGAAACATGGTTTAGGCGAGGAGCGTTGACATTGCATGAGTTGGATCTCTCATGTTATTGTGTTCTGATCATAGTTAGGCCGCGTTTGTATTTCATTATTGGCGAAGACTCGAGGCTCTGGAGATACTCGTGCCACATGGCCACCGTGACAAGTGGCTCACACGTTCTCTGTACTCTGATGCTTAGCTTCACCACATGTTCTTGCTTCCAAGTTATTGGTACGAATCCTAAAAGATGTCCACCGCTTATCTAGGATTTTCCGGTTGGCCGGATATTGCAACCTTTTTAATATATGCTGGGATCCGGTGGCGCCTCCCCCCTCCCTTCTATATATGCCTTTTCGCTTCCTTTTGTCATTCGTTGATTTTTCCAACCAAGTTTTGCGATCCCGATTTTTTTCCAGCTAGATAATCATTTCATATATATTAGCTCTTGACAGTACAAACTATCGATAGAATAAATTCAATTAATCATGATGATAAGCCAATGGTGGTAGACTCACGGTGACAACATAAATTGAGGAAATGTGCAGAGGAACGAAGCTCTCTGGTGCTGTTTTGTGGCAGAAGATGATGGTAGCGATTAGCTAGTCGACAACGATGAGGAGGGCATGACATCTTTGGCGTTGAATCATGGGAAACATGATTAGGTAACGAATCACACTTAATCCTTTTACTTTTAACATTTAATCAAATAAAGTTTTCTACTTTAAATTGGCCCAAATCAAATCCCCTAATACCAATTAGATGGAGTCTTAACCCATTTCACCAAACTCTGACACCGACTAGCTGGCCAGATGAATGTCAATGTTATGGTATGGTAGTTTAGAGGATCTCAAATTTGTCTTCAATTAGAAATGGAGGGGTTGATTAATCTGATATAAGGAAAGGGGACCTGATTTGACAAATGGAAAAAATAAAGGGATCTCACGATAATCTCAACCCATTGTATACTAGAACATTTGCACGGGGAATAAGAAATATTTGATACCCAAAGGTCAAATGCCACATCAGCTGACAGAATTTCCTCGCTATAATTTCATTTGCCAATGAATCATGAGGGACGAAGGATTTTCCTATGCATGATCCAAAAAGGCTTTAGAAATCGGGCAGAGAAACAATTAAAAAAAGTGACCGTGAAAATGCGGTTTGAGACTGTAGAGGATGGCGTACGTCTATGGTGAATCCAAGGTCATTTTCCTGGAATTCCAAGCAGGATGGTCGGCCGTCGGTCCACACAGACCCAACGGATTTTTCTTTTTTATTTTGTCATTGCTGTCAAAGTGAACCCATCGTATAGATGAAGGTGTTCCCCGTTGAATATTTTACGGGGACCCAACAATAATTTGGAAAATATTCGTTTATTTTAATATTTGGAAGTTCTGAAGGACGCTGTTGCAGCCCCCACAAGAGTCCCGATCTTAGAAGCATTTTAACCTATGGTTACCATCAAAGCACTGTTCCTTGTCGCCGTGTATCCGTCTGGCCTAGTGCAGATGGACTTGAGAAGATATGAGAAAACGGGTTCGAAAATATTCTGATCACTGAAAATACCAGGATTTTTGTGGTGGGAAAGCACTTTATGTTCGAACTTGATTAAGCATGCAGGCTGTGATATTTTTCGGATGGATCTCGAAGGGGAAATTTAATAGAAATATTCTTATCTTTATTTCTGGTTATGTTTCTTAGGATTCAACATCCCTCAGGCTTTGCTCAACAACATGTCATCTATTAATGCAACATATGTCTCGTAATTAGGTGATAATTAATGGGGCCTAAATTTAATTACAGATTAGAAATGTGATCCCAAACAAAATCTGATAGTGATATTGAAAGGATATATTCTGTGGCTCACCGTAGTTAGGTAAGTTTGGTTTGTGAATGATAAGAGACACATCTCATTCTCATCACATAGAGAAAAAAGAAGCACGCTTTCGTAACTTGTTAAGCTTGAGTTCATCCTGGTACCTTGTGCTTTGCGTGTGATGAATGCAGCAGCTTTTTTCACCATCTTTCGTGGAAGACACCTTTGTTTTTGTATTTTAAAAAAGTATTTTTAAGAAAATGATTTTTTATTTTAATTTAATTTTTAAAATATTTTCAGATGGCTAACATTAAAAATAATGTTTTAAAAATAAAAAAAATATATTTTTAAATAAAAAATATTTTAAAAACTTATTATAATTATAGTTTATAAAAATATATAGAAAAAAAAGAGAGAGAGACTTTGGCTTGCTTGTTTAGCAAACCATCTTTGATTTAGCGCATCCAAGAAGTCACATTCTTCTTTTCTTTGGTTACAGTAAAAGATGTCAGACGGAGAGATAGGGTTGTTTTATTTTATTTATTTGGAGCTAATTAACTATTTCACTGTATTATATATTTTGGATTTTGGAGGAGAGTGAAGACTCCACTAAAGCCCGAGTCAAATAATTGACCATGTCAAGATCTGTGGGAGAGCTTTCCAATGTCAACATCCCAGAATACATGCAAGCTGTTCGTTTGATTACATAAATAGTCAGAAACATAATTATTGTAGTACATGGGTAAATAATTAATTGGGAAGCCGTATTTTAAGATTTTAACCCACGTAGATTTCACATTGTTGTACTTTGGACTCTATAGTTTAGTATTTTTCAGTGTCGATCTCATAGCTGCCAGAGTCCCAACATCTCCTTTCCCTGTTAAATAACTAACGACGGTCCAATTTATTAAAATCTAATTATGGAATTTTTAAGTGTTTCTTGGTGGATTATCGAGATAAGCGGAAAGGTTAATTCTCGTCATTAATTATGGTATTTTATTGTGTTATTGATTGAGAGGTTGATGTTTCTCTGTGCATAGAATTTGTTGTGTTCACGAACACCAATTGATATTTTGAAGGAGTGTAAGTATGTACGAGGTGGTGGTGTCCAAGGTTAATTTGTTTTGACTTATCAGAATTTAAAAAATAATTTGAGGTCTATGCCTGGATAAAAATATTGGGCTGAGGCAACCTAAAAAAAAATAAAATTACGGTCAGCTCATCAGGGCTAGAGGGTGTTGAGTTATGATGCCTAGCCTCTAGCCTGAAAGAATAGAATTTTTTTTATTTAGGTTTTTGTTTTATTATTTATTTGAAAGTGTGATTTTGATTTTTTTAAAATATTTTTATTTTAAAATATATTAAAATAATATTTTTTATTTTTAAAAATTATTTTTAATATTAATACATTAAAATAATTTAAAAACATCAAAAAATACTAATTTAAAATAAAAAAATATAATTAATTTTATTTTTTAAAAATATTACTTTTAAAATATAAAAATAAACAGGATTATAATCTTTTACAAGAAAAAAATAAAAAAAGATAAGAAACAAGGATAAAAAAAATAAAAATAAAAAGACGAACATTTGGTTGCCTTTCTTGACTCTCGGGGGTTACACTAGAAAGAAGTTGTGGGATTAACATCGAGAAGGTTTTAGATAGGGATCGAAGAGGAACATTGTTGAATCTGCAACTGCTAAACTATAATCCAAATTGAAAGAAGTAGGATGATGACTTTGAGCAATGTTGAATAGTGGACGTGAATCCCATTACAGGTTGTGAATATATATGGTGATAGATTATCATTGATCAGAAGTTATATGCAACTTATGTTCACAAGTAAACATCATGTTACTATTTACAATGAAATTAATAGACTGTTACATTAATTTTTTGAATGCTTTTGTCTTTCTTACTTCTCTGGAAATAATAAGGATGTATAATAATCATGCTGCCATGGAGTAGGTTAAATTCTGTGTTACGAAAAGATGCTTCCATACTGGAAGTGGGTTTTATTTCATTTATAAATGAAAAGAAGGTTTTTTCTTTTTTTTAAATAAAGAAAAAATGAAACTATTGAGGATGTAAAAAACGAATTAAAAGTTAAAATGTTAAATATGTTCGATAGGAATTGAAAAATTTAGAGATGAAAAAGTGGATTCTAATATAAATTTAATCAATATTTAAATTAAATAAAATTATTAAAAATTAATTAATATTATGCTTTTTTTGTCTAGAACGAGAAGTGTGATAAAATAAAATAAAAATATTAATTAAAAAAAAAAACACAAAAACCAAGATTTTTCTGTCTCAACTTTCACCTCAAATTTTTATGTGCTCTGTTGAATATTGGTGGAAAATCCAGAACATTTCGAAAGGCAAGAGTTAAAAAGAAGATGCTGTCCGAATCGCAGGTGTCCCCTTCACTCTTGTGAAGCATGGAGTGCTACGTAGGTTTTACTATAACAGATTAATACAGAAACAGTATCTTTTGAGATGAGTTAAAGTCTTTTTTAGCCATTTCCTGGACTAAACACATCTTCTCTTCGGATTTTTATTTCTAGTTCTTCTGTTCTCTCTGGGCGATCCCTAAGACCAGGACACTCTTTAGGTTTCTCAATATATTCTTACAAATATAATCTAGTCTTCATAGAAGTTTTTTACCAACTTTATCAATCATATATAAATATAACATGATAAAAACATGTATTACCATAGAAGTTGATTTATTATAAGCTGACATGATTAGCTTGCGAGGCTCAAGACTTCGACCAACTTTATCAATATATTCTTCATGCTCAGGTTAAATAGCAAGGGAACTCACCTCGTCATCTCGCCAAAGCCCTTCCTCGTATTCATGGCATTTAAACCGTCCCAAGTCTTTGTACGCACGCATACATGCACATTATGCAAGCGTCATTCTGACCGGCGAAGAAGTTCTAAAGCTGTGAGGTTCTTACTTCAGTCACCTAGTCACGCTCCCAGTGTAACGAAATGGGTTTTTGGTTTGATGAGTGTCTACGATGACAGAATGAGATATGTTGAGTACCTCGAAGTCGAAGAGCATCAATGTGATCTTCAAAGCATCTTTATGCAGAACCGAACAATATCGCAGGCTCAAGACCTTGAGATTTGGGATGTAAATAAACAAGGTAGTCGCAAAATCATGATCATATGGGGACTCGAGCCCTTTTAATTTCCCGATTGCAGCACAGAGCATATCTGCTCTAATTTGATTCCAAGCTGGAAGCACAAGTTGTTTAAGGTTTGAGCACCTGCAAAGAAGATTGTTTCATTTAGACCAGCTACATGGTCTGTATATGCAAATCAATTTTAGCAGTGAGACGTGATGGAACCATGAGAACGGAACCTCTCAGCTGCAAAGATTAACTGCTCGTCCTTAATGTTCATATTGAAGTCGAAAATCAATCGAGTCACATTATTGCAACTCAGAGTTAACGCAATGTTCAACATCGGCAGTAACATTCGATTACACTGCTCAAACGCCCTACAAGATCTTCGCTGGATAACTTTCATGAGGCCGAACTTCAATGCACCCACATCATGTGTTCCCCAGAGAATTGAGTCAGAACATGCCCTGCTCCAGGACGTACAGACTCTACATGCATTAGAAACTAAATCCAAGATGCTCAGCTTCATGAATATCTTAACTAGGATAGCATAATCCAGAGTTTCCCAAGTTCTTCTAACAGCACGTATGTAGATCTTGCTTTCCATCGGTTGGAATACTTGCCTACATCATGCAGAACAAAAACACACATCGTTTTTTTTTTTTTTTTTTTGCTGTGATCAGGAGAATCAATAACAAATAAGGATCCATTGGAAGAACCAGAAGCATCAATTAACAAATCGGAAGCCCCAATCAGTATAGAAATCCTTTTGGAACAAATAAAAAAGCTTAACAACAATTTATGATCATTAAATTATAGGAACAGCATTGACGATGTTTACATGTATGATATTGTGCTGTCTTCATGAAGAACCTGTTCTTTACCAGAGAATAAAGTTTTCACTGAGCGAAAATACCAGATGGGAAATATTGGTAGTTTATGGTGCGTAATCACAGACGCGCAAGAAAAGAAATACTATAACAAATAAGAAAATACCAACATGCCTAAAAATACCAAATGAAATAATTGTTAAACTGCAATCAATTGACTAGCAACTTATCAAAACCATGAAAAAACAGCTGCTAGATGAAGCGCTTCTTCATCGCATTCACATGTATCCTTTACATTTTTGCACCTTCCAGATATATTTTCTTGTCAAGTTGAAAGGTCTTCCAGATATATTTTCGCATTCACATGAGTAGTCCCTAAAACTGTCGATTTTCATAACAAAGTGTCAATAGAAAAGCCAAACGCAATGAATTCTATATCATCGAACAAAACGGATAGATGGCTAAAAATCATAAAATTTAAGAAAAAATAACAAAATTGAATTAAATATGATTTTCAGTTCCGTGTAGTGGATGGATTGGTGAAGTCAGAAATTTCCTGTAAAAATTTGACCTCAATTCAGCGATTAAATTAAAAATTATTATACTTTTGCCATTGTGCCAATTGGCACTATCAAATCTATTTTAGGACCTAACCATCTTCTACTCGTCCATTAAAATATATATTAAATCTTCCACATATTCTATTTATGGCCTCCCTCCACTTAACTATGACATATCTCTACATCATCTTTTTTTTTTTAACATTAATTTGTTAATTGATTGCAATCTAAAACTTACACGAGAGACAAGCTTTTGTTCCCTGCGTATTTATATTCATGGATTATTATTTGGAATTCTTGTCAAAAAATGAAAAAAGAAAAGAGAGGAAACTATTCAATACAGAAAAAAGGAAAGCATGGTGAAAAGCTACAGATACATGTTGACAGAAGCTAATGATAGCAAACAAACATAGAATACTTAAATTTCATGAGCGAAAAAGATTTTGGATGTGAATTTTAAATTGGCAACTTTATTCTCTCTGAAGAAAAAAATAATACTTATCAAGTTTGTTTTTTTAAAAGGTTTATAATACCTTAATTAGACTAAAAACCCTATTTCACTTAAAAACACAAAAATAAAAATCCAAACATAGAAAGATAATAATTATAAAATCCAAAACAATGTATAAAATTAAAAAAAAAACAAGGA
Source organism: Populus euphratica (assembly GCF_000495115.2). NCBI lineage: Eukaryota > Viridiplantae > Streptophyta > Magnoliopsida > Malpighiales > Salicaceae > Populus > Populus euphratica. Next base: position 2,563,573 of record NW_011499859.1, on the reverse strand, counting down.
AAATAATAAAATTAACCCAAACCAGGATTTGAACATAATTTTTAATATTTCAAGATCTGACGGTTAGTATGGCATAAAAAAGCTATTATAAAGAAAAATTTTTTTAAGAAATTCTTGCAAAAATTTAAGCTCAATTGAACAGTCAAATAAAAAATTATGATTTTATTAGGTTATTATTCTGATTTGAAACAACTAAACCTTTTTTAAAACCTAAATCTATATCACTAGTTTATAAATGTACCTATTAGATCATCTATATAATTTGTTCATGATAGATCATCATCTAGTTGTTGTAAATTCATATCTGAATGCTTAAAATCACTTGTTATCTCAAGTCCGATTACATTACTTGTCATCCTAATTTGTAATCTTATCGATTTTGATCCTCCCTCTTCCAACTGCATTTTTTTGGCTTTTGATGTCTTTTGAAGTGTGAGTTTTTTTTTTTAATTTTATCTTTGGACATTCTATTCAATTTAATTTTTTTATTTGATTTGATCCTTCTACTTTTAATTGCTCTATTTCTTAAAAATAAATTTTGCAATTTTATCCCTTTTAATTTTATTGCATTTTTTTAAATTCACTCTTGTTCCATTATCTTTTTATTACTATATTCTTGTCCTTTTCTTGATTTATCTTTTTTTTTTAATTTTATCCTTCAATATTTAATTTCATTTGATCTTTTATCAAGTTTTGATCCTTATTCTTTCAATAACTTTTTCTTTTAATTTAGCCTCTAATTATTTTCTTTCATTTTTAATGCTATATTTAGTTTTTATTAATTAGGTTTTAAATTGTTTTACGGTTAAATATTTTACTTTTTTATTTTTTCATAGTTACCTTCCAACATGATAGTTTTTTTATTGAAAATTAATTATTTTTTAAAATTTTATTATTTGACATGTAATTATAAAGCATTTAGCTTCATTATTTTTTACATTTTTTTATTGAATTATCACAATTTTATATTTCTATGATAGGCTACTCAAGTTATCCATAGTCGCCTAGATTTTTTTTGTATAGGTTTTTTATGAAATTGAATTTTTTATCAATTTCTAATCAATCAACAAGCATTGAAGTTCCAAAGCAATCAATAAGCATTGAAGTTCCAAAGCAATCGATAAGCATTTAAGTTCCAAAGTCTGAAAGAGATCGATTCACAAGTACGAAGGTCATAGGCTTAGTTACTTCTCGTTGGTAATTTTCAACTCTTCTTTCAACGTGCATTTGGGTTTCAAAACAAAACCAAAGGACACCCCAGCTGTTAAAGGAAGAGGTACGCAGCTTAAAGGACCTCAACGAAAACTAATAACAACAATTATATTACCAAACAACAATATACAGGGTAGCAGGAGTGCATGTGTATGAAAGCATTGCCATTCTATCCAACTAAGGAACCCAAAAACCCTGATCATGAACACGCTGCATTGGATAATGCAATAGAATGACCCATCAAAATCGCAATTACAAAGCTTAGAAGACACAATAGTATGGTGATTGAAAGCAGGAGCTAGACCTATCACATATTACCAGCTTTCAAGTGGAATAAAAATTGAAGCTGGTCTTTCAGCACAAGTTAAATCTCAGCAACACTAACCAGCTGCTTGCATGCATCAATGCTCCAAATAAGTACTACCTCCGGATCCGGATACCAGGAATGTCTTTCAAACCCATCTTTAGTGCTGTTTTTCTGAAGAGGGAAGGAGGTTTATGTAAGCCTATTGACTCGGAAAATTGGTTGGCCAGCTCAACAAGCGTTGTTTTATCCCTTCCAATCTCTCTGATGGAGTTGTAATACCCTAGCCAAGCATGATATGCTCCTTCTTTGACACTACTATCAATCTTTGACATTGACTCCTCCATCTGCAAAACAGAGCAAGCATCTAAAGGTTATCCATATGAAACCTGCACAATTGCATGCCCTAATAACAAATGGATAGGAGGGGAAAGCCATGCATTTTGAAATGTTTCAGAAGGAAAACATTATAAGTTTCAGTTTAAATCGAGGTAGACTAAATGTTTAGTTACTGTCCATAACAGGACCTCAACCATGCACCTTTTTCAGATACAAATATGGATCATCAAGTGATGTTAATTCCATAGAATGCAACATAAGGAATCCACCCTTGAAATTTTTCTTTAACGTCAGCATGTTAATTAAGAAGACCACATGTGCCCTTCGCATACTTCTGCTCTGAGTTCATTTTCTTTCTTTTTTTTCTTTTTAATATTAAACCATAATTACAATCTCTTATAATGCTGAATAAAAACAAGAAGCAATTAAAGCAAGTTATCAGTTAGAGCATTACCTTAAAATTTGTTTCAGAATCAATTTGTGGTAAAGGGAATTTCTCGATTGGCAGGTCTTTTAACTCATTCAGGAAATATTCTTCCCATGGCGCGAGCAATAAGATCCCTTCTCCATCTTTCCCTTCGCGTCCTGTTCTTCCAAGCCGATGGATATAATGTTCACGATCATAAGGAATTCCCACCTGATTATGATTAAAATTGGTGCATTATTTTACAGTAACACAAAATAAGGCATTCAAATCAAGTACTGAGAAGAAATATACAAAATACTGGATGTTTGAGAGATACTGTCTACTGGGCACAGTTGATTTGATGCTTGGCAATTTATACAAGCAGAATATGAATTTATAACTTTTCAATGGTTGTTAGTACCTGAATGACCAAAGTAACATCAGGATAATTCATTCCACGAGCAGAAACATCAGATGTAATGAGAATCAAACGTTTCGATTCCCGGAATTCATTAGAGACACGAGTTCGATAAAGTTGAGGCTTTCTAGAATGCATCTCCCTTACATTCATATTCATTTCCCGAAGAAGAAGATACATGAGTGATGTTACCATTCCAGTTGTACAGAAAACAATAACCTGGGGCATGTTAAATGTCTAGGACTCAGCCACACACATTCCAATGTGCAAATAAATGAAATCCAGAATCTACAGAATCTTACCTTGTAATCAGGTGCCTGCAGAATATGCTCCTTAAGAAGGTGGTGCACCACTTGAAAGTGCAATTCGTGTGGAGAGACAAGAAAAGACTGCTTGATCTACAGGAGCAGATACGAGCATTAATGCTTTTTGCTTCCCAATTTAGAAACAATCAAAATCAAATATCAAACAGTCCAAATGATTTCACTTATGGCCTAAGACAAACTCCAGACTGTTTTACAGGTAACATGATCATTTTTAACAACATCAGCTCAATGCCATCTGCAATTCCCTGATTGGTAATAAACCACAACAGTTTCTTAATTTAATGTATACCTTAGCAGGAGTTTCCACACAACCAACACCCACAGTATTAATGAAAGCATGTTCCCTTTTCAATACAAGCTGAGAAATTCGTCGAACCTGTATATGCATAACAAAAATCATAATGAAGTCATGTGACACAATTTAAATGCTTGTTTGACCCGTCAATAGAAAAATGAGGAAAAACCTAACCTCTTTTGGAATTGTTGCAGAAAATAGCAACGACTGTCTCTGACGAGGCAAGCAGTCTAAAATTTTCTCCACATCCTTCCGAAACCCAAGATCAAGAAGGTGATCAGCCTCGTCAAGTATAAGCACCTTCAATCCCATCAAATGCACAGATAAACCACCTTTATTCTCAATGTGATCCAGCAGCCGACCAGGAGTTGCAACAATTATCTGGAAAAAGTTCAAAGCAACAGAAAATGATATGCATGTATTGATAATGAAAAACACAGGAATATCAACTGCATATTTATTTCTTTTATTTTTTCTTTTTTTTTCGAGTAGGCCATGACATGAGTTGAAGTTAAACCAGGAAAAAACACCAAGCACATGAGCAAACCTGATAAGGATCTGATTCAAGGCGTCTCTGATCATCTTTGAAACGTGTTCCTCCAACTAGTGTTAGCACACCAATTCCATCATGGTATTTCAGCATAGCATTTGCTTCTGCAGCTATCTGACTTGCTAGTTCTCTTGTGGGGCAGAGAATAAGAGCATATATAGGGGACACTTGTGGCTTATCATTGCTACTTGATGCCTTCAGAACTGCTTCAATTGCAGGAAGCTGTTTGCATTTAACAATGGCACCGAAAGAAAGAAGCTAAAAGACCATTAATTAATTTTCAGGAATGACAAAGAGACTAGTAGTTTACCAAAAAAGCTGCGCTTTTTCCTGTGCCAGTTTTGGCTTTGACCATAGCATCCTTGCCTGCTTCAAATTGAAGTAAAAACCATCATTCAAACTTCACAATGTGCAAGAAAGATCATTTTTTGGCATGCACAGGTTGACTAGTTTGAAAAAAAAATCGTGCAAAATCAAAATGGAGCAAAGGGAGTATTTCTTTAGTATAACAATACAATAAAAGCGATGCTATAAGCATCCAAACATGCTTATAGCCTCGCACATGCCAAAAAATGAAAAAGTTTACGCGCGCGCGCACTAACAATATTGGTCTACCCTGATTTTTGAACTAACTATATAATTAGCAAAACTCTCATAACTGGAGATGAAACATAGAACACAATTTCCATACCCTCAAGGCAAACAGAAAGAGTAGCCTCCTGTACCCTGGTCATTTGAACATAACCAGCAGCTGTAAGTGCCTTGACAGTCAACGGAGACAGACCACATTCATCAAATCTGCAAAAAAATACATACATCACAAAATCACCACTTAAAAAGTGAAACACTAGATCTTTACATTACACATAATTCAACAGCCTCTTCCTTTATTCTACCCTAGACTCCAAAAAATGCAAAGTTCTTTGATTTACTTTTCTCGCAAAGCATTACATCAGAAAAGTATCCTCCCATTACTACAGTGTCGATATTGTGAAACGCAAGAGAGCTTATACGGGGTCCCCTTCTCATTGCTGTACTTATGTTCACCGTACACTTTCGGTGCCATTCTCTTCTATTGCAACTTTCTAAGACCCACAATTCCATGAAACTGCGTTTTTTATCCATGCAGGACCTGGTGAAATTTCTTCTATTGCAGGTTATGGTGAAATTTCCCTCATATTCGGCAATCATGATCTCCTTATTGTTATCATATCCAGAGATTAATGAGGGAATTGGAACCAAACAAAAAATAATGCACATTTTCCCATGAATGCCGAAACTACCTTACTAGTAAGACTAAGACACCATTTAAAACCAATAAAAAAAACTTACCTTTTTTCGCTAAGAATTGAATCCTCCTCCTCCTTACCTCTTTCATTTCCGGCAAACTTTTTCTTCCTCCCTAGCTCATATCTAATCAACTCCACTTCGTTCGCAAAATCATTCTTATCAAGCTCCTTTAATGGAACCCTTCTTGTCTTCTTCATATCATACTTCCCTAAAGCAGCTCTACTCCCAATATCATTCGCACTCCTCCCTCTCCTATCTCCCCCACCCTCCAAATCCTCATCCTCATCATCACTCTCATTTCTCTGAAACATCCTCCGTTTTACTGTCTCAGAACCCCTATTCTTCATGAAATCACTCGCATTCCTCAAATTACTCATGCCTCCTCGCTCATTCCATGAATCTCCCATGAAATTCTTCACTTTGTCATTAACAAACCCATGATCTTCATCATCATCACTCGAAGAACTCTCATTTCCCCTAAACTTTCTCTGTCTCCGCACTAAAGGCTTAGTAGAATCACCTCTAGACTCACAATCCAAATCTCTAAGTATCGAATAATCTCTACTTTTAACAAAATTAAACCCATTTTCGCGATTCTGCGACACGTTACGCCCTTCTGATATTAATTTTCTCAAATCCACCAGCGAATGAATTGATCCTTGCTGTTGATTAGTCCCCACGAATTCAGTTTGTTCATCACATGGGGGTTTCAATGACCCATCATTTTCGTTCCACAAATTTTCAGCTCCATCTTTCATGAAACGGTTAGCGAGGGCTTTGAGGTGCTCTTTGGGGTTCATGGGGTTGTACTTATTTGGGTCCGGGTTCAGGTTAGGGTGGGATTGGCCAGCGAGGTTGGAGCGGATTTGGGAACGCATCCGGTCTTGGAAGAGTTGTTTTTCTTGATCAAGGAGCCGTTTCTCTTTTTCTTTGGCTTTTTTCTCGTGGAGACGTTTCCACTGCCATTTGTTTAGACCTCCAGGGAAGCTTCGGGGTCCGCCACCCATTAGTCGAGTGAAGACCAGGTTCCGGAGCTGTTCCGATAAGAATTTGGAGCGGCGGAGGAGTGATGGATACATGATGGAGAAGGGGAACTGGGAATGAGGATGGTTGAGGCTAGTGGGGTTTAAGTCTAAGAGACGAAGGGTTTTAAAAAAGAAGTCCTTTTTATTATTATTAACCTCATGATTTAAATCCATTAAGAGAAGGATTTTTTTTTCTATAGGTTCATCAGTTTTAATATCTAATTGACAAAATGATGCAAAATAATCATTGTAGAAATGCAACTTTTGTTAGACAGGTTGAAGATTGGAGCGGGAGTTTGATTTGGCTAATACACTGTTTCGTATTGTGATTTCTTTCTTTCTTTTTTCGATCACTTAGAATTAATTATTTGATTAGTTAAATAGTTTTATGTTTTTATTTCACCCCAAATATAATTACATTTTATCTTGATTTTATAAAAAAAATTTATTTATAAAAACTTACTTTTTATTTATTTTACAAACAAAAATTATATTATAATAATTTTAATCATATTTTTTAAACCATAATTAAAAATATTTTAAAAAAATTTTATTTTTTAAACTCAATATAATATTGGGCTCTTTGCATAACATATTATTACATTTATTTGTAAATTAGACTCCAGATCATTTTAGGTTTTTTATTATTTTTTTTTAACATAATTTTTATACGAGATTAAGAGTGGTTTGATATTTAAATATATATAAATTAATATTAAAATCTTGCATAGCACTGAATGCTGCTTTTCAAGATGGCTTTCGATGCATTTCATCACCTTGTCACGGTGATGAGGTAGTGTTTTCAATGGTACGTGAAGAATATCTGATAAGAAGTTTTATATATATATATATTTAGAAAACTGTACTGGCTAGTGTAAAAAAAAATCTAACTTTTTATTTGTTAAATTAAATTAAGCTTTTTTTTATTATAATATATATTGTCTTGAATCATTTATTGAGTTAATTTATATTTTTAATTTCATTCCTTCATACTTTATTTTTATATTAAGTTTAATTTTTATTTTTTTAATTATAATGTAGTTGGTCTTTGATCATTTATTAAATTAATTATTATTTTTTCAAATTCATCTCTTTACACTTTATTTTTATATTAAATTTAGTTTTTATTTTTTTAATTGTTATGAGTTTTATCTTGAATCATTTATTGAATTAATATGTCTCTAGATTTTATTTCTTGACATTTTATTTTTATATCAAATATCATTTTTATTTTTAATTATTCTTATTCTTTTCTTAATTATTTTTTTTTTCAATTTCATCTCTTATGATTTGGTTTTATTTTCTTTTTATGTCAAATTTGGTTTTCTTTCTTTTTAAATCATTTTTTAATTTATTTTTTCAAGTTTATCACTAATTATTTTGGTTGATTTAGAATTTTACATTGTTATTTTTTTATATTTATCTTTTACATTGTGATCCGGCCTTATGACTTGTGTTATAAATTCTAAAGGTTGGACTGAATTGACTTTAATCCTTTTTAATTATTTTTAAAATTTTCATTTATTATTATTGAGTTTGTTGAAAATTGGTTCTCTTTGTTTTTTTTTTTTAATTATTTTGTAAATTCAATTTTTCTTTTTGATTTTGTTATTTAGTTTATTTTTTAAAAATATATTTAAGGTTTGATTCTCAATATTTTGATTTTCAATTTTGATTCTTAGCATTTAATTGATTTTTAATTTTTTTTCAATTTTATCTTTAAATTCATAATCTTGATTTTTTATTTTTTAAAAATTTGGTCCTAATTCTCTTGATTTTTATTTTTATTTTATTTTTGATTCATTTATTAATTTGATTTTGTTTTCAATTTTTTCCTTTAACTCAAAATTTTAGTTTATCCTCTCATTTTTTTTTTCAAATGAAGTTTTAAATGAAACTCTTATTCTTTTAATAATTATTTTTTAACATTTAATTTTATTTATTTCATAATTTGACATTTTATTTGTTAAGATTTGGTTTCTTAGTTTTTCCTATTCTTTCTAGACCTTTTCCAATAGTCAATCTAGAATAATTATCGGGTCATAAATCAAGTGGGTTGACTTGAGTGAACCAAAGTTAATTAAATTTTTTTGTTTTATAAAAAAGTCAAAATGATACCCTTTAAAAAAAAGGGATTTTGACCTTGTTTTGATTGGATTTTTCTTAGGTTAATCGAAACATCAGTCAACCCAGATTTTTGATCAATTACAATAGATCAATTCTCTTTTAATTTTTTTTGAAACTCCGGTTAATTTAAGTCAAGGATCACCTGGAACACGAGTCAATTTGTCAAGCTGAGTCAAGTTTTTAAATAGTTGCTTTCCAGATATAATGCTTCTAGTTTAGTCATTACTTAAGATTATTAATTTGAAAAATTAACATGGGATGATATCGTTATTTTTTCTATTTATATTTTTGAAGTTGTTCATTTTAAAAAATAAATTTTGTTATTTTTTAATTAGGTTATTTTTTTTCATGGTCTAGATGAGAGGTTTATTTAGGTGAGCTATATTCTTTAAAAATCACCTTTTTTTTCATTTTGTTCATCAAAATTCAATTCTTTTTAAAATTAAAATTTGTTTTTTATATGTTTTTCCTTCTATTGAATTATTTAGTCTAGATGATACCACTTACGAGTTTTAATAACCTTACTTGATTTTTTTAATATTTTTTCATTAATATTTTTTCTGATTTTATCCTTTTATAGTTTGATATTGTGGGTTTCATGGTTATTATTTTTTTCAGTTCTCTTGTTTATATTTTGGTGAGGTTAAATAAGTTCAATCTGTTAGTTTTCCGTGTAAATGTCTAATTAGTATTAGTATAATAATACATAAGCACCTGTTAATAAATCTTAATTATACTATGAAAAAGATCTGTTAATTTGGTCTTTTTAACAACCTTATATTTTTTTTTATAGGTTATCGCAGTCTTTGGTTTTCACAAGACAGCTCCTCAATCGGTCCAGTTCTCTGGGTTGTTCAACTGAAGCAAAGACCAGTTGCATGGAATTTTCAAGTTAGACTACAATGTGAATCTTGAAGTAGATACTAAAATATCAGTGATACAGCGAGAGCTCTCTTTCTGTTTTTTCCTTTTCTGGAACAATTAGCACAGAAGGCAAAGTTTTTGCCTGTTTAAGAAACCATGAGCTGTAATCCTGAACTTGATACAATCCTTGTATCTAGCCAGACAAGAAAATATTAGTAGCTGCATCAAGATCTGGCCATTTCAACAAGTCAGGCCAGGGAAGACGAGATGGCACGTAGTTAATTCAAGGATCTTGAACTTCAACCTAAAAATCAAGTATCCACCAAAGCTAAACAAAGGAATCTTATTTTTCTAACAAATGTATAGCATGAAATGGATCCCTTGTATTGCAATGTTAACATAACTTGCATAATCCCCAGCAGCAGCAGTGCAGCCTACATCTAGGGTACTGGGTCTGGAGGAGGATGATTCCAGATACGTTGGTTTTTCAGATTTGATGTTGCAAGATTGAGACAAGCTGCTCAGTTAATTTGCAATACACGATACCTTCCTTCATATAAAAAGAAATTTGTCACTCCATGGGTTGTTTCTAACGGTACAGAAGATGGGAAATAAATCTTGGGTTTGATTTATCAGATCATTACAGTGGAGACTGGCACAGCAAAGACGAGAGCTGATCTAGGCATGGCAGCGATGCCAGCTGTGAGGATCAGGTAAAATGTGAGAGCAATGGTGATTTGAACTGTCCTCTCTAGCTAGTGTGTTTTATACAAGCGATCACGGAGCCAGCTCCTAAATCTTTTCTATAAAAATTAATAAAATACCATAATTGAATATCTTTGTACAACAGTTACGCTAATACAACCTGTGACAGCAAACAGAGATTGTGTAATACCGCAAAAGCTTCGCCCAACCAAATCCACACAAAGAAGAAACAGAAAATAAGTAGTAAAGAATAAAAATATGTAGAACAGAACCCCTTTTTTTAGCTAATGTTGGCAAAGTCCAGCGTCACAGTCTGAAATATGGCTGCTTGTAGAGTGGGTCGGAGGTCAGAGGAATTTACAGTTCAGCACAAAACTATTCCACTCTGTTAGTGCAAGACAAAATCGTAGATTTCATTTCTTCTTTGCTCAATGATGCCTGAACTATCACCTGATGCAAAATTGAGGTTTAATCACCAAAAATAAAAAATAACAAAAATTAAGGTGTTTAAAAGGAAAGATCGTGACTGTTTGTTTAGTTTCCCTTCATACAGTCACAACATAGTCGTTAACTTTCACCTTGTTCAGCCAGCATATTTAATCTTTTTGTTTTTTTAATTTCTTAAGAGATTGCAATTTTTATTATTGGAAATAATTCAGAATACCTGTTCTCAAGCAATAATGCTTTATGGCCAAGTTCAAGTAATTACTTTATGAAGTATAAAGATGGCGAGCTCAGAAAACAAACTCTTCAAATGAAAACAACTGAAATTGATTGCTCGGGTGGCTTATATTTTCATGCATTTGTCCTGTTTTCACTTGAAAGTGGGTAAGGGCACTATAAGTGGTGTCAGGAAGGTAGTCTTGTAATATCTTCAGCAAGTTCATGAAGCTATTTGTACAAGGCAAAAGTTCAGGGCTCAAACATGCTGATTTAAGAAGTGCAGAATCTTCAAGGTAATATACTTTTAATACGAGAATAGGATCAAACTTTCAACTATTTATGCATGCAAGAAACTTTCATACGGATGCATTTTTCAATTTGCAAAAGGTGAATCTCTTGATCAAGAAGATTGATGGGACCATCAGGAATCCAATAACACAAACACTTGCGAACTCCAAAATTTTTACCTCTTGTACTTTGTTTCCAGATCGAGCAAGCAATTTGTATTGATTCTCAAACATGGACGCCATATAAACCTGAAGCAGAAGATAGATGGGAATCGGATTAGCTAGCATGATTCAAGTCAAGGATAAATAATATATAGAAGGTGAGAAACCAGTGCTTTCTTTCAGAGTTAAGAAACAAAGGCTACAATAACAAATGGTACATTCGCTACAGCTATTAACACCCTGTAAAATCATGACCATGATTATAGGGGTGAGGTGCACCTTTAATTTGTAACTTCTGGAGCGATATCTAGTTAATAAGTCCTTGTACCTGAAATGTGGGAGCTAAACCTGGACTCAAAAAGAAGCGGCCTCTAGCTACAGACTGGATCCCTTGAATTTGTTGCAACTCTTTGACAAGTGTTTCAACATCAGCCCACTGCAGAATTCCCAAGTCAGAAAATTCAAGAATAGCTACTGCAACACAATGTACGAGGTGCAGAGAATACATAGAGCATCGTTCAACTAACTATTGATACTTGCTTCCATAAATACATGCATCATAGGAAGTACCCCGTAATTAACTGAGAAATGGAAGGCAAACTTGCCCAATCTTCCTAAACTGCGGCAGAATTGCATTGTACTTGTGCGATTACAATTGTCAAATCAAACTTTGAAGCAAAAAATAAACATCATGCAATGAAAAACATAACAATGCTAGTGTTTCCATCGCCAGCCTGACATGGCTGTCAACATATGAATCATTACCAAAACCCCTGTAACTGATCTTAAACCCTTTCAATCATTAAATCCCATAAATTTCACTCCTATTACTATCATCCACCTTCAAAGCCTACTTTTCACAATTTGGGGATTTTACTGAAAATATTATTTAACAGATGGCAGGGCACAGCACCAGTAAAAGCTTCGCTCTCAAATTAGACACCACCAGAATCAATTTTTCATATTGGAATCAGCACAATCATCAATTTTTTTCATGAATAAGTTTATTTGGAGAATCTTGCTTGAATATTATGAAGCAAGTTTGGTTGGTCCGGGCCTTATTTCCTTGTTCTTTTTTATTCAGAAATCATAATGATGCAGATATTCTTGTTCAGCAACTCTTACTCTATCCACATATTGTATTTATATAATAACATTGAAATGCAGTCTTTTATTTATTAAAAATAAATAAAAAGTAGAAAGCCTTTTATTTGGCAAGTCAAAGTGACGAGGAGTTGATGACTAAAGGTGCTACTCAAAGGATGAGAATAAAACCTCAGAATCTGCTTCTGCTGCTTGTAATCTCCCATCCAGGGGAGCACGACCACCAAAGACAGATTCCAGGGTCTCAATCAGAGGATCAGGCTGCCAAGCGAAAGAGAAACAACACATTATACAATGGACATATTGTTGAATTGCCTTGGCCTAGGATAGAAATTCAGCATCGGATAAACAAGTTAAATATAACTTACTGTAATCTCCTTCAATGATAAGAAAATACGTTGAAGGGTAAAGTCCAATTGGTGAACTTTTGCCTCCACAATCTGCAACAAGAATAACCTTCTTCAAAATTGAAATGGCATGAAAGAATTGGCAGCAAAAGAAGCATTACAACAAGCGAAGTATTTGATCAGTTTTTTTCATAGCCAGTTTTCAGTAAGGTTTGGCTGTAGGCAAAGTACTCATGCCAGACAGCACACAGAACAAGGACAGAGTTTTTCTGAAAGATCAACATATTGATGAGCCTATAGACAATCTTTTATGGTGCGTTATGGAACCAGCACATGTACACGGTCAATGGAGATATTTAATTGTCTGAAAATTTAATCATAAAACAGGTAACATACCTGACCAACTTTAAAACAGGATGCAGGGTTCAGAGTGGCATCCCATGAGACCTCCGATGCATGAATTAACGCAGGCACACCTTCAACCTAAATGAGTATAGTTAGGTTAAATATTTTGTGCAAGTATTCTAGGATCTCATGACTCTAAACTTTTGACTCTATTTTAAGGAATTAAAGATATTGACACAAATCAAACCACTCAGCCCTCCACCAGTCAATAAGGTATCTCTTGAACCCTTTTTTCTGCATATCTTTAAAAATATTCAAATTTCCCTACTAAGCAATGATTTCTTGCTCAAAGAATTATCAGCATACATAACTGTAATTCAGCTTGATGAATGTAGAAAAATTATTGATTTACCTCAACAAAAATGCCAAAATAAGTTACTTTCTTGATGCAGCATTTCACAACATCCCCAATTTGAAGTGTAGCCTGGAAAAACAAATGGCATGAGAACATGAAGACCAGAAGCTTGCTTGATAAGCTAATGAACAACAAGCTTTTGGACAACACAGAATCCAGATGTATAGGAGATAAAGTTTGGCCTGAAATTCATCTGATAATCTAACAGACAACAAGCTTGCTTCTTCACGTCAATTATGTAACATTTTGATTGTTATGGTGCATTTTCTTTCTATCAACACTGCTTCAACCACAAAAGGGTCAGCTCACAATTAACCCAACAAACAAATCCAAGTTTCAGTTCTGAAAATCAAAGTAACTTGAATATGAAACTACATAAATTGTGATAATTATTTTCACTGTCAAACTGTTATAAATGTTTTCAGGAATTTAAAGCTTGCATATAAAAAAATAGTGAACAATAAGAATCAAGAATTAGTGCATCTGGACAAGTTCCTTACCATTAGATGTCTCTTTTTCTCAACCAACTCTTCCTTCTCTTTTGGCCTCAGAGAAACTACAAGTTTCCTCAATTTTCTATCAGCAATAACCACGTTCACTTTGATTTTCTGCAAATAGAAGTCCATGAAAACTTGAAAGAGAAATGTTTATTATTAAAATACCAAGTTAATATTTCCAAACCTGACCAACAAAAGAAGACAGGAACTTCAGTTTTTCTTGGTCATAGAGCCTAAGAAGATCCTCTAACTTCATATCCGGCTTATTTTCTACCTCAATTTTTCTATCCGTATTTGGAACAATGCTTGAATCAAGAGAACTGTTCTTTTCTGGGACATTGTAGCTTCCAATTATTCCTAAGTTTTTCTTGTAGAGTGATGGATCCAAGCCTTTCTGTTTCAACCATGACTCAAAAGCTAAGAACTTCCACCTTGCAGCTAGGTTACGGTATGGCAAAAATCCTACCAGAGAGCCAAAAGATACCTGCAAATAGTTGCATGGAATTCAGAGAGGTTGCGTGCAAAAGAACTTGTTGTTCTGCAAATAACATAGTACAAGAGGAGAAAACAAGTCCAAGCAAAGCCCATTTACTACTTTGTCAAATTGGACTTACAATGAAACCTCTTACGCTGAAGCTAATTAACTCAACTTCTACTCTATCTCCTGTCCTAAGCAAATCATCTGCCCTTTTCCAATCAGCAACCTACAAGTCCATAAACTGCCCAGAATTAATACTCAACAGTTATTAATCAAAACCATTACAAGATTTGATAAAGACATAACAATCTCACCTCCAGTGGTGATATGGAAGAGACATCCTCATTAGCATTTCCAAGATTTTCAGGATTTACAAGATTCAAATCTTCTACTCTAGAGGCTGATGTCGCTTCAACATATTGGTCTAATCTATAAAAAGCAGCATGTTAAATAAGGAAAATCTAACAAGAAAACTAGGATAAACGTACAAATGCTTTGGCAGGTAAACATTAATATAAATCTGATGTATGACTCTGCAGACCTCTTTGGTTTCCCTTGCAGTGCAGTTTCCATAGAGATCTTGACAGCAGAATCAACCAAATTGTTATCAGATTGTTGCTTTAGGGCATCTTCCTCTTCAGTGAACTCAATATTGCTCTTCTCTGATGGCTGCCTTCCTTAAAAATCATGCATGGTGTTATTTTTTACAATTCTAGCTCCAACAAAAAAGCCACTAATATGTGCTTAATTTTTACAATTCTAGTTCCAACAAAAAAGCCACTGATATGCACTTTAGCTTAGAACCTAAAAGGTGGGTTCAGATAGGATCACTTACATATTTGAATCTTGCTGTGCATTAAAAAGGAAATGTAAAGAATAAAAGAAGCCCCACAAAATAGCAACACGAAACGAAAAAGATTCAATTCTCACTGAAAGGATTGTTACAAAGCAGCATAGTTTATTACCTGATATGTAGTTATCTTCTACTTCTTGCTCCTCCACAAATGAGGCATCCCCGGTTTCTGAAGACTCTTTGAACTCAATCTTCATAGTTTTGGGTTTTTTTAACAGCGTAAAACCACTATATCTATTCTCACCTTCTTCTTTTTCAACCCTCATTCCAGCACCATCATGATTAACTTCAGTTCCCAAATTGCCAGAATCTGGCTTCTCATCAACACTCATTGGTCGTGGCTTTCTCAATAGTGTCATATCACTAAACTTCTCCTTATTTTGATCATTTCCCATTTTCAATGTTAAATTTGGTAAAATATTCACCCTATTCCTAGATGGCCTATCTTCCACATCATCCTCTACATACAAAGATGGCTTTCTCAAAATAACATTTGGAACACTATGCTTTGCGTTATCCATTGCTTTTTCAACAGGTTGGTTTGATTTCTTTATCTTGGGAGGAGCTACTGGCTTATCCTTTTCTTGAAATTTAAATCCTTCCTTCGGAACCGGCCGAACTAAATTCAAACCATCCAATACATTGGATGGTTTCTTTTTCATTGAAACATCAAAAGGAACCTCCTTTATTTCTATTGCTCTACCCTTATTCTTGTAAAATGATTTCTCAACTTCAAGATATGAAACATCCGGGTTTTCTTTTCTAGCCATTATCTAAGCAACAAAACCACAAATTTAAAATCACCAATATAATCAAATTCAAATTTCAAAGCAACAATTTATGAACATCCTTTTAAAAATGAACTTTGAAGAATTCCTACAAAAAATAGGCATGCTTTCACTTTAAGTATTGAACTATAAATGAAAACTTCAGCTAAAATAAGCATAATTTCCCATTCCTTGAAAAAAAAACACAGCAATTACCTTAGCAAGAGTAAGTTTGGGGTCTTCACCAAGTAAATGACCAAACTTGAGCTCCATTTGGTCCCACTGGTCCAGCTTTGGTTGTCCTTCTTCTTTTGCAGCCAAAACCAAGAACCCATTTTTCCTAGGAAACCATATTTCTCTTCTGCTACTTCTTGCTTTTACTGCAACTGATGGTGAAGGAAACAGTATTTTTCTCACAGAGAAGGAAGATGAAGTGGCTGAGGTGGTGGCAAGAGCAAGACAGTCCATTCTTTTTGGGGGATTGGAAAGAGTAATCTCATCAGATGGTGGTGGATGGCATTAAACTTTGTTTAATGTTTTGCACCCAGCGACTGTGCTTTAAGGAAAAAAATAAAGAGACTTTTCGAGCATAAAAAAGGAAGGGAAGGGAAGAGCTTTATCTAGTTCTCTGGAGTCTCGATAGCGTTTTATGGTTTTGCTACTTTACTTTTACGTCGTATCAGTATATGCCACGTTGTCACCCCAGCCATATTATAGCATGTCACTAGCCTTGCTGCCAGCAATTCACCGGGAGTCTGCTATATTTTTTGAGTAAAAAATAAAGTTCAATACCGCAAGCAATTTTTTTTAAAAAAAGAATTAAATAGTAAATTCAACTAGTTAAAATAAGTTAATCTTATTTTAATCAGGCAAAAATTAATAATGAATGAATTAAGTTAAAAAAAACATAATTAGAATAATTCAAGGAAAAATAATTTTTTTAAAAAAATAAATAATATATTTCAATTCACAATTTATTAGACATAAAAGAATGAAATAGAATAAAAAAGATATAAAAAATTAGTTATAGTTAACTTGAATTAGCATATAAAGTTTGTAATTCTGATAATCAGAATTAAATCAATTCGGGATATGTCATTAGACTTTTAATTCAAAAACAAAATAAAAAAATAATTATAAAGTTTTTTTTTTAAAAATAATTTGTGTTAACCTTTCAAACTGGTGATTTAGTTTATTAAATCTAAAACACCTTATCTAGAAAATCATGAAATTCAATTCTTAACCAATTAAATATTAAATTAAAAATAATAATTAAAATAATAGGGATCAAAATTAAAATACAAAATGAATTTTATATTTGACTGAATAATGAAATTAAAAAGAAATATCAATTTAATAAAAAAAATCAAAAGAGTGAGAATCACCATTAACATAAAAAATTAAAAATAAATTCTTGATTGAATGGTAAAAAATAAAGTTCATTACCGCAAGTAAATTTAAAAAAAAAAATTTAAATAATAAATCCAACTAGTTAAAATAAGTTAATTTTATTTTAATCAGGTAAAAAATAATAATGAATGAATTAAGTTTAAAAAATATAATTAGAATAATTCAAGGGAAAATAATTTTTTTAAAAAAGATAAATGATATATTTCAATTCACAATTTATTAGATATAAAAAAAAATGAAATAAAATAAAAAAGATATAAAAAATTGGTTATGGTTAACTTGAATTAACATATCAAGCTTGTAATTCTGATAATCAGGATAAAGTCAACTCGGGATATCTAACTAGATCTTTAGTTCAAAGATAAAATAAAAAAATAATTATAAATTTTTTTAAAAAAATAATTTGTGTTAACCTTTCAAACTCGTGACCTAGTTTATTAGATCTAAAACATCTTATTTAAAAAATTATAAAGTTCAATTCTTAACTAATTAAATATTAAATGATAAAATTAGAAAAAAATTCAATTATATAAAAGGATTAAAAATAATAATTAAAATAATAGGGATCAAAATTGAAATACAAAATAAATTTTATATTTGATTGAATGATAAAATTAAAAAAAAATCAATTTAATAAAAAAATCAAAAGAGTAAGAATCACTGTTAACATAAAAAACTAAAAATAAATTCTTGATTGAAGGGTAAAATTAAAAACCATAAATTTATAAACTAATTAAAAAATAAATTAGAAATCAAAATAATAAAAATCAAAATTTAAAACATAAAAAAGACATAATTTTTTTAAAATATTAAAAAAAAATTCATCCAGAGCAACAGCAAGGCAATGGCTAGTTATTCAAGTAAAAATTGTCATTTATTGCTTGTCTGGATGTTATAGTTTAATGTCAACATAATATTATATGCCCAACATAAACTATGCTTGTTTGGAATATGATTAATTATCAATTAACGCCTACATGAACTGATTTGGTTTTATATTAATGTAAAATTCACATCTTATAGAATTACAAGGTAGATACTGTCGTCTAACAGGTTAAGTTCCAGGGATTAAATCCTTCATATGGGAAGAAGTTTGTATTGATAGCAAGTGGGATCCTTTCTTTGTTGTTGAAACCACTAATTAGAGAAAGAATGGCCAAGAAAAAATAAATAAAAAGACTTTCTTTTTACCATTTATTTTGTTTAACAGTTTCCCCTTCTCTATGGACACATGCCTTACAAGGAAAAAGGAGAGCAACCACTTCTGTAACCTCAATGTCCCCTTGAGAGGCATGTGAAAGGGGCAATACAGCATTGATAACTAGTTCTGCACATTCTCATGTGCAATGGCTAAGTCAGAGCTAGCTTCTGGTACTGTTAAGTGGTTTTGTTCTGCTTCAGATTTTTCTTCTGGCAAATTTACTGCGTTTTTCTTCATCGTGGAAGTTTTGGTGAGATAACTATAGCTTCCCTTCTGCTTAAACAATTGCGAGAAGTGGGCCTTGCAGTATAGTATACCGTCAAGAGCAGCGTAGGATGATGGTGTGATAAAGCAACCTCCATGAGAGCACCTGAAGCATGACTTGTGAAAGAATTCTCCCTCCACAGTCACCTGTCAAGATTTTGGTTACAGCGATAAGCCTTTTTACTCTCACTCAATCATATTATTTTGATCATTTATTGAACCATCTGAACCAATAGAATAAAATGAGTAAGATTAAATTTGGTTAAGGTGTTAATATTATATTAAAAAATTATTTTAATTTAAAAGTATAAACTGTAGGCAAAGTCTCAAAAATATTTTTATATTACTATCTAATATATTTTTTTAAGTAAAATTAATTTGAGCTTAAAATTTGTATATACAAAAGTTACATTGTATTTAATTTTTATTAATTAGAATAAAAATATTAAAATTTAAACTTATAATTATTTGGTTAATAAGACTCTATATTATATTAAAAAAAATATCTAATTTAGATTGAAATAATTTTTTAACATTTAGTGCATGAAATTATAGGTTATGGCACAACAAAAATATCAATGAGAATTATTCTGACTTTTGCATTTCCATTTGAGTTTGTGCAAATATATACATATAATGGATTAGGAATGAATGTTAATTGGGGAAATAAGAATTGTGAGACAGAGAAAGGGAAGATAAGAAACCTTCTCTAGTGGGTATACAGTTTTTTTACAGGATGCGCATTTGTCCTGGGTGCCAGAGAACATGGAAGAGAGTTTGCTTGGGGCCTTTGTCTGCGTAATTGGGAAAACATACATCAAACTTCAGCAAACAACCTAGAGATTTCCATCAGAAACAAAAGTAGGGTAATGAAAAAGTATCAGTTGTGAGCAATTTTAGTACCAGGCCATTTTTCTTCTCTCCCGCTAACAGCCAGAATGCAGAAACACACTGTTAGCGCTCAAAGGAAAGGTAAAATAGGGAGGACTACATCCTTCTCCGTGGAAAACCAATTCCAAAAGTATGTAAAAGAATTGAACATAAGGAAAACAAAGAAGAGGATCTCACAGGATTGGAGTTTCTTGGTAAAATTGCCAGTCTCCTTGAATAGCTGGTCGTAATGAGGTTTGCAATATAAAACTCCATCGATTGAGGAATAGCTGCTCATCTATAAGAAAAATTTCATGGTGGGTCAAATTCATTAATCCTGTTAAGAGATCATATTCATTAATTCTTAAATGGACAACAGCTACGAAAGAGAGAAGGCATGCGAGGGGGGGAGGATAAGTGGATAGAACTCGTACCACAAGAAGTCCATTGCAGTGGCTGCATTTGAAGCACTTCTTATGATAAGGAACTCCATCAGCAGACACCAATTCAATGAAATAAACAGTTTTATCACAGGCCTTGCATTTCTCTAAGGTCCCAGTGAAACCCATTATGTTGGTCCTAGTGAATCTAAAACCAGCGATATAAAATCTGATATCGGAAGGGATGCTTGGAAAAGCTTTAACAGGAAACTTCAACAACAAATTCTGAAAGTTCCGTTCCACTCTATCTCAGAAGTTAAGATAGATGGAATTCCCAGAATATGTGACCCAGATCAATAAAATGAATGTTCAATGGATGGAGAAAAGGACACGAATCGCTTATTTAAGCTATTGTGACCTAGGGTTCATGTCTCTTGGAAAATGCAAATCACAGTTCTAAAAATAGTGTGGATATAAAGATAGACATGAAGCATTTCCTGACGTAGTCTTTTAAAGATAGTCCTGACAGGAGGCAACAATTACAACTAGAATCCTCCTATTATGTGGTAGACAAATCAGTTATCTCCATATAGATTTTTTACTATATCTAGCAACCAATCTGTAACTTCTAAGTTCTTGTGTGGGCATGACAATAAAGAACTATATTCGCATCCATTTGATTCCAAAATTGATCGGCCAACCACTCAGGAGTCTGCTTATATCCTACATAAAAGATGCAAGCATTGTTCGCAGATATGATTTATATTCATAAATGGATAGGTTGTTGTAATACACTGACGCTACTTATACCTTGAAATAGAGAAAAAAACTTCAATATTTCTTGAAAAGTTTGTGAAAAATTATTCCAATACTTTATTAGTTCATAATACTTTACATGGCTTTAAAAAAATTCATTTATTTATAGGTTAATGTCCCTGAAAATTACTGTCATAAATTCTTTAACTGCTCAGTAGCCATCATAAAAAAGATATGAAGAGATTACATAAACTTGCCTACAAACATCTAACAGGTTCATCTTCATGCAGCCAAATTAGCAGCAATCACTTCCATTCCGTAAAATTCACAAAGCAAATCTCAGAGCCCCTAACAAACCACACAAACATTTGGGAAATTTAGGTTTTATTTACTCTAATGCTTCATTCCTATTTTCCTTCCATAAAGAACAAAAGTCAAAATCATTCCGCTTCGTGCAAAGAGAGTCCTAGAGCTACATAAACAATTAAATCAAGATCAATCACTTAATCACAATCCACAGAAAACCCAACAACCAAACAGTGGCCAAGATTTGAAAACGAACACTTCAAAATAAAAGCACACTGACTGGCCAAAATTTTGATTCTAAAGAAAGAATTTTGATTCTGAACAATATATCACACCACGACAATTTGGCAGTCCGGTAAGAGCCTCAATATCTTTGGACACCAATTCAAGCTCGGTAGGAGAAAGGAACCTGACCCAAAAGCGAAAATTGGTGCATAAAATACGACACAATTGCTTGGCACAAAACCGAGTACTGACTCAGTAACGACAAATCTATCAGCGATCTCAATGTAACTTGACCCGGTGGCCAATAGCCTGACCTTGACTCAGCACCCTGGAAATGGTTCGAGCAAGCTAGACAACCATTCAAACGTTGAAGAGCTCATTCTGAATGTGGCTTTGAAAGAGTCAAGATGAGAAGAATCCCGGTTCAACTCACTGAGTCGATCGCGAGTTCGTCGTCTCTGTCTGCATGGGTGGGCTTAGAATCTGGTTCTCGTAATTGGGTTCCCTTTTGTTTCTTGGATGTCGGGAGTAGTGAGAGTGAACTGGTGGTTTCTTGAGAGGAGAGAAACTGATAAATGATTCGTAAAAGAATTCCACGGGAACTGGAACTGTGAGAATTTTGATTATTTCAATTGATTTGAAATTTTCTTATTCTCTACCAAATGTTCCTCTGGGGTTGAGAATGTTAGCTTAAGAAGTTAAAATGTATTATGGATGACATTGTTTAATTCATTTTTGTTTTCCTCTACTGGAGAAACGTCTTCTCACACAAAAGGAAATATCAAAACCCAAGCTTGGTTCATGTCATAACTTGGGTGATGTAACAGCTGCACACCCAGTTACCAAATTTTACAATATCAGAAGACAATTAGAGAACTGACCAACAAACAAGCCAAAATCGAAAAAAACTCAATTTTAAAATGCTTCTCTGGTATGCCCCCAACAACTTAGCTACTAAAGCATCCAAGAAACTTCTTTGGTGCATACCCGGTTGCTCGGAATTTCGCTGCGGTTTCCTCTACCTTAAGACATTCTTCGCTTTTTTTCGCTTCAATCATTGCTTTCTTCTCTTCAGCAGCCTTGTGGAGTTCGGCTGCTTTGTTCTTCATTTTCTCTGCATATTCAGCCTTCTTCCTCTCCAGTTTTTCCTATCATGCCACAAATTAATCGAGACACTTTTAAATCAATAGTTCATCGCAACAATATGTTACACAAGAACTTTGAACGTCGATGCAGTTTATTATGTGGTCAAGAAAATGAAGATGCGATATTACGCAATTGATACTTCAGTTCATAAGTTTTTTACCTCAAACTTCATTATTTTTGCCTCCACTGATACTTTCTTGGTTGTCTCCCATGATCCAATGGCAGAGAGTTTTTTGTGAGCCCTATTTGAAAATTCAGTGTGTATAACTAGCTCAGAATCAAGCTCTGAAAGTCATCATTGAGTAGGAATTGAAAGCTTTATGAAGCCAGGATTTACGTCCAACTTGCAGGACTGAATCAAATGCAAAAATCCTTGTTTAAAGAGGACATCGTGAATCATCTAAGATGGACCTTTCACCTTCGGAGAGTATAGATGAATTCTATAGAAATTTGAAAATGGAAATTCTAACCAAACTATCAAGTATCACACACACATAGATATTTATTGAGCGTCTTCGCATTTACATATCTGAAACATGTGCTGACGACAATGAACTTTACTTCTATGGCGATAGTAATGGAGTTTCGCTCTTAGTGATTCTATAGCTTAAAAGTGTCTGATCTGGTTCGGAAAATTTCTTCCAATGACGCATTTTTATAGCCTAATATTTTGAATTCCTGGACCCAATCCCAGGGACTTTCAAATACATTATTTGATGTTGGATGACCAAAAAAAAGCTGGTCAATTACATGCTGTAACATTCTAATTCAGGAGAACTTCAGACCCTAGCAAAGATGTACATAGTGCAAGTAGTTTGATAAATCGATTGAACCCGAGTCATTTGAAGCATGCTTTTATGCTTGATTTGATAACCTGGGTGTGGGGAGGCCTGCTTTATGGCAATACTAAAAGGTGGATAGTTCAAAGCTTTAGAAACAGTCTCTTACTTGTTCTCCACTTTAGCCTTCTCATTTTCTACCCATGCTTTAATTAGAGCATATCTTTTCTCAGTTTCAACCCTTGACAGGATAGCATCTGAAGATCGATATAAATCAATATGTTCTGTCAATAAGAAAAATATCAAATTTGAGAGCAGTAACTTCAAATGGTATCCTGCACACACCTCTATTACTTGATTCCCCTGAAACGTTTTCAGCAGCAGTTGGATCTGCAGCCTCTGATACATTGAAGATTCAATCATATAACTAGGGAACTTATATTAAAAAAGAAAAAAAAAACGTGGGGCTAGAAAAAGGCAAAAGATATCAATTTTCATGAAATATTAAACTATAAAGCTTCCCCTTTCCTGTCTTTCTATGTTAATTTCTCAGGAGAAGAATAAAAGGAGAACATACTTTCAGAAACTGGGACCAAGTTGTTCTCATTAGCAGCATCATTTAAAGAGGCTTCTTTCTCTTCTTTAACAGGTCCATGCTCTTTAGCTGGTGTAGGCAGAGAGACTGCCTTAGATTCATCTTTCTCGTGCTCCTCCTCCCCCATAAAGTACTATTTGAATTTCACCACAGAGACCCAAAAAACAATTTACAACAATAACTATCACCAAATACTAAACGAAAAATCCTATAAAGATTACCATCTAACAGAGAAAGAAAGAAACTGTTGTGAATATCGCTGGATTGTGGTAGGTACAAATAGAAGTTGGGTATGGACAAAAAAGCAATTTATTTGTGGGGTTCTTTGAACTTTCTCAGGAAGGAAAAAGCTATGCTTTTGTCTTTTTTTGGATCCAAAAGTTCATCCAATCTACATCGAGCAACTGCCAAATCATTACAATATGGTAGTCCATGTGTGACATTCAAGACATGTAGATATAGACTAGCTATATGGAACTGAAGATTTTTTAATATCATAAGAAAGCGATTTACTTAATTTATAGTACTCTCAACTTTCAAGCATTTCATGTATTGAATCATCAGGAAAGGTGAGTCTTACAAGACAATGAGCTGTTAGCATGCAATGGAAAGGGTTTTGCTTTGAGATTATTAACGTTATGTTCATACCTGAAACGAGAAGAGTGTTCGACAGACAGGAGGATGTCCCTTGCTAACAGAGGTGCAATCTTCGGACGAAAACAAAGAAAACCAAGAGCAAATGAGAGGAAAAGCTTGAAAAGGTGTTATTTTTAGGATATACCCTGAAATTAATCCGAATCAGCCATTATGGAAATTGTTTGACTGTTAAGGAACATAAAAAAAGGAAAAGAAAGACAAAACAGGTTGGATAGGCGACTGGGGCCACTTGGCAACAACCTTAACCTTAAAGCTTATGTTTCCTGAGAATCTCTGCATTTATATATTTTCTTCATCGAATATAAATTCTACATATAGAATTAAGGGTAATGAAGCATTGGCAGTCATTTCGGGGATGAATCCTTTTCAAATAGAAATTTTAATAAACTAACAATTCATAAATATTCCACCTCTACCCACATAATTTAAAATTTTCCAATATTGTTCTTACAGTTTTAGTTTATCCTCCACTACTAAATAAAGACCGCCTCTTTTCATATTTCATTTTTACTTTCATTGTTTTTCCTCTTTTGTTTCCTCTCAAATCTCTCTCTCTCTCTCTCTCTCTCTCTCTCTCTCTCTCTCTCTCTCTCTCTCTCTCTCTAAAGATTGTTTGATACCAAACGAAGGGCAGGGGCAAAAAAGAGGTTTACCCTTGATAATAAAGGACTGGTTAGGAGGTATGGTAGGAACTAGGACGCAGGTAAGCTGCTTACATCCTTGAAGGTAGCTTTACAACCATAAAGAAGCGTCAAACTAGTTGGGTCTACAAAGATTTCGAGCTGAACGAATTATGAAATCCCTCGTGGTAAGTAGTAGGTGAGAAGTGAACATCTCTTTGAGTTAATGATGCTGAAATCTTCTGAATCTTTTCTTCTTCTTTTTTTGGATTTTATCTTCACCTGCACTTTCCATGCATATAGGATATCAAATCCCACTCTCATGGACAAAAACCCCTCATTCTCTATGAGCTGAGGAGTGTTTGGGTGAAGATCAATTCATTGATCAAATATCTAAAAATGGTGAAAATTGAATTGAAACAAGAACCATCCAACTAAATATAACTAGATGAAAGATAAATTAATCTTGGTTATGATCCATCGTTGTTGAGTTGAATGTTTACTGAAAAAACTACATGGCTGCTCAAAATAATCACAGAAACTATCCTGAAAATCACTTAACATCAAGGAAATGGTATTTCTAAAATTAATTCCTTCGAGTTCATCCAATAGCTTTATGAAAACCAATACTGTAGAACTGTCTTCAAGCCTGACGGATAAGATCCAGAAAAATTAAAGCCTGCACTGCTTTAAGATCTCACAGAGATCATATTTAAGCAAAATAAATAAGTAACGTCAATGAATTATTCCATTTTAAAGTTAAATTCTTCAGAGAGAAGATACCAAAAAACATCCGCACCTATCATGAGTTACACGATAAATAATCGATGGAGAGGGTTAATGTTCTTGAGAAATTTGGAAGTTTGAAAAGCTTCAAAATAATTCAGGCCACAATTAATTTTCCTAAGAAGAAAAAATTATCAAGAGTTGAAGCTCGTCTGATGCCCCGTGCAAGGAGATCGATTGGACCTAAAATTAATTATGATTGAAGTAATCTTATCAAACTTTAACCCATCATGTTATAAAAACATAATTGAAATTAAAGAAAAAATTCATACAATGTCATACATTTATTATTCATCTCTACACTAAATTTGCTGTGGAAATCACCTTTCATGATGTCTCGAGGCAATTATATACACTATCTCATACAAATTAGGACAGCTAACCTAACAAAACCGACCATGGAATGCTTTTGACTTGAAAGTTCAGACACAGTGGTGGGAAAACTAGGAATGAATGAATTCAGCGGAATATAATTTATAATTTATAAATTTTAATACGAACCATTTACTTGAATGAATTCAGCGAAATATAATTTATAATTTATAAATTTTAATTTTTTTTTTATGTAGTAAAATAGAATCAAACAATGACTAAATATAATGCAAATAATTACAAAATCAACACCAAGATTTTTAACATGGAAAACCCGATGCAGAAAAAACCACGGAACCGTAATCTACCTAAAATCTTCCACTATCAACAAATAATGGGTTTATAATTGTTCTTTCTCGAATTCAACTAATGGATATAACATATATATCATCAAGAATAACTTATTCTCGAATTACAACAAGATTAAAGGAGAATTATTTGAAAAAAACTCACAATATTGACAGCCTCATTTTCTATTAAAACGGTCAGTTTCCACACCACTAATCTTTGATCAAACCGTTCAGAATGAAAAGTTACGTGTCTAGAAGCCGCTGTCAAAATTTCAACCCGATCTAACAGTGAACGAGGTGGAAATCAAAGGAAGAACACAGGCTGCTCTGCTGTCTTTTTTTTTCTTTTTCTCTCTTGATTTTCTTTTTTTTTTCTGTTTTTATGAACTGGAAATCAAAGGAAGAACACAGGCTGTTCTGCTGTTTCTTTTTCTCTTTTTCTTTCTTGATTTTCTTTTTTTTTTCTGTTTTTTATTTTTGCCACTATAATATTCGAATCATTTAATTTAAATATCAAAAAATAATCATATTATTTTTTAAAAATTAATATAATAATTTTACTATCATATAATACGTACCACACACAACAAATGAATCCGGAGTACTGTGATTCAACACTCATTTAAGCAGTGTAATCTTTTCTTAGTTTTTTCTTGCTCACTGAGAAGTCACAGTGCTGTGACTTGATTGATTAAAATACGTCCAGATCCTTGTCAGGGGAACAGGTTTCTTACCGTCTCAACGCATGCATTGTGAACTCATGGTATCAGGAGACTGTTTAACTAATTTTCAAACTATTTTTTATTTGTAAATTAATTAAACTAATATTTTTTATTTTTAAAATTTTATTTTTAATATCATCATATCAACATGACTTAAAAATATAATAAAATAATAAATTTAAAAAATAAATTTAATTTTTTTAAAAACCACAATATAACCACAATCCCCAAATGACTTAAAAATATAATAAAATAATAATTTTAAAAAATAAATTTAATTTTTTAAAAAACCACAATATAACCACAATCCCCAATAATCTAAAAGAATCATTGCCGGACACATGGTTTGTGGATTGAGCTTTTATTAATATCATGTTTGGAATATATATATATATATGGGATTTACATTTCCAATCGTTTTGAAGTTTAAGAATTGAATTTCAAATAAAATTTAAATTTTAAAAATAATAAAAATAAACTAGATGTTAACCCCTTAAATTTACTATATAAAAAATAAAAAATTAATTTTTTAAAAAGATAAGCATTCACTCATCATTATGTTTAGAGATATTTGAAGGAATAAGACAAGGGTGATGTAGAAAATAAAATAAATTGAATTTTTTATCTTTTAAGTATGTAAATTCAACTTATTTATTAATTAAGTCTAAATTTAATTAAAAATACAATTAAATTGAATTAGAGTAGAGAAATATTTTATTTTATTTTCATATGGCAACAACTCTCGAATGATGAGTATTTTGAGGATAACAAGCAAGCCCAGCATTCCATACCGATTTCAAGCGCATACGTATAGAACTCCTTTTCTTTTGATAATAAGCAAACCCAGTATTCCTAGTTACATCGCCACTCTTTTACGGCAACCTCTTAAACCATAACTGCGCACGAGATTTTCATCTCGCACTGCTCCTCGATGATAAAAGAAAGAAGAACTCATCTTCCTTTTTTGTTTTTTTTTGTTTTCATAAAAGAGGTAGTGGTGCAGAAACAACCAAGTGGTTTTTCTAGGAGCAGTCATCCTTGAAGAAATTTGTGTTTTCTTTCAACATAAACCCTTAAAAAGATTTTGCATTCCCACTCTTTACAAGAGTGGCAGAGTACTTTTGATATTATAAAATTGATCCAGAAACTATGCCTTTCAAATTATTTTGCACAATACAATTACTTGATTACAATTAAAAGCAAAAATAATATTTTAGCTTGAGTCTACTGGCTTTTTTATATTTTACTTTTCATAGCATAATAAAATAACTTTATTGCTTTTAAAATTAAATATATTTAGAAATAATTTTATTTTAAAGTTTTTTCGATGATTAACATGCAGTCTTAAAAGAAATTTAATATTTTAATAAATATATTTAAAAATAATAATTAACATGTATATTGAACATGTCAATAAATAAATCATCATGTCATATTTAAGTTATTATGACAACAAAAAATAACTTTCAATTTATTAAGGCGGAACCCATCTCCTTGGATGAGAAGTTTGGCATATTTTTTCCTGGGTCGGTAATGATTGACCTTTTTTTTTCTTGTTTTTCATGTGTTATCATTCAAAATTTCACAACAACTTTTTAATTTATTTTTATTTTTAATTTAGTTTTTATTCTTTAAATTAATAATATTTTATTTGAATTATTTTATATAATTGAAATGTTTTTTTCAATTTCAACCTTTATTTTTTTAATCTATAAAATTTGATTTTCATCCTTTTAATTGCTATTTATTTTATTTAAAATTATAATTTCATCATTCTTCATTTTTTATTGCTATTATTTTTACTTTGACAGATTTTTGTAATTTATTTTATTTTTCTGATTCCATCCTTTATCATTTAATTGGGTTTCTTGATTGAGTTCAAGTTTAGGATTTAACAGATTATGAATTTGAAAGATTAAGTCAGGTTTAAGAGACTCGTCAAGGTTTATTTTTTTTACCTGTTTTCAAGTTCATATTTTTCAATTTTATCCTTCAATATTTGATTTAATTGGATAATAGACCTCATTATTTTGTATTTGCTTTCTATAGGATTTTCAACTAATTTTAAAAATAACTTGGGTTATCTCATATCCTTTTTTTTGTTCTTTTTTTTGTTAAATTTAGCTTTAGAAAAGAATTTTTTAATTAAATTAAATTAATTTTTTAAATATAATTACAGCATGCTTATTTCATGATATTTTTCTTTAATTTGGGGTCATTACTCAAGCGACTCATACGAGCTCTTTTAGTATCGTCATGCAACTTTTCACAATGACATTACAACCATCTCAGTGAGCTTTTTCTAATAGTGGGTCAGTATCCATGATGTAGCACAAGCCACCAATCTAGGTTTATTTTTGTTATTTTTTATTTTTTTACTGACTATTTTTTTAATCATTTTGGCTTTCAATATTTGATTTATTAGAATTGAGCTTCCTATTTTGTTTCGATTTGGGTTCCATAAGATTATTAATATCTCATGTCCTAAATTGTAGGTTTTATAGATTAATTATGATTATTCTAAATTGATGTAATGTGTCGTTACCTCAATATTTTTAAAATAAAATATTATTTAATAAGTCATTATCTTAATATTTTAAAGGTATTTTTTCATGTAAACATTAAATCTTTAACTTTCTAATATCTTTATATTTTTTGAAGATTAAAAAAAAAATAACATAACCCATTGCGTAACGTGTACAAATAATCTATATAGTTGTCAATGTGTTACACGATGTTGTTTCCCGTACTCTCCTCGATGTGTTCCACGCATGCAACAAGGCCATAAACTTCCCCAAAACTGGTATGTATCTTTGCATCTTGGCAACTACATAAAATTAACGAGTGTTTGCTTGTTTGCATAAATTAAATACATGGGCGTCAACGTCCATGGTATCCCTACTTCTCTCGCCACATGCAGGCTCAAGTGTAACACTTCGCTACAACTAGTTAATTAAACTTATTTACCATCCTTTTATATAATTAATGGACGTGTTTATTCCTGAAGAGTATGTTATGCGGAGAAGAAGAGAAAAAAGGGGAGCTGCAATTGCGGAAAAAAGGACAGAGGAATCAGGCAAGAGAAATGCAGAAGAGATCAAGAGAGTCCATCCATCACCATTTCGGCTAGAGAATGAGTTCTTGGTTGCCAGTGGCCTTAGTGAAAGTGTACTCTTCAGCTGCTTCTCAGCATAGGCATTGTCGTACTATACAATGTAGTGTTAATCAAACAGTCTCTGTGGGTTTAGTTTAGGCATAACAACTATCCTGATGTAGAACACGTAACGAGTAAAATACATGGAAGCGTATGCCAAATCGCCTGCAATGGGTGCGTTATATATTAACTTTAGCATATTACCACTCCATGATAAAAATAATTAGTAACGAGGCTTGAATGAATTTTCTGTGTTTTAATGTCTGCAGCAAGCGAGGGAGTGAGCTCGCAATGGTGATCATCAGGTCGAAGAACAGGACGCGTCATCTGCATTTCTTATGTTGAATTGGGCCGTCTTTAAAGATTTATGCCCCAGTGGTCATTCATGTACTTGGGCTTGGCGGAGGCTGTCTTTTATCTCCTTCGGGCTTGGAATTGAAAAGGCATGCTCTTATAGATTGGTGTTTAATGCTATTCGGTGGGTTGGGTTAAATTTTTTTCAATATAGATTCGACCAATTGCAACTTCTTGAGGGCCCATGTGTTATGAGGAAGTTACTTTTTATTAACTTTAATTACTGCACTGGTATAGTGTCAGGATGGCCGAGTGGTCTAAGGCGCCAGACTCAAGTTCTGGTCCTCGAGAGAGGGCGTGGGTTCAAATCCCACTTCTGACAATTTTTCCTTGTTTATTTTAAATTTTAGAAATTCGATTGAGCGAGTGTCGAGCCCATTTTGGACAATTCTCATTCACAAAATTCACTATCACTTTTAGAAGCTCCAGGCCCAATTTCCTTTAGTTTTGCTCCGGTTCCGTCATTTTTCTAAAAATAAAAGGAAATTTTCAAGTATTGATAATGTTTTTTTAATAGAAAAATAAATTGTGTGAGGATTGGTTTGAAGTAGCTCATTTAAATTGATGGGTTTAAAGATAATCCAAATAATAAATAAAAATATAATTTAATTAAAAAATTCAAAACAATATCATTTTAAAAAAAATACTGAGACAACAAGATATTAGATCAACTCGGATCAATACAAGTTAACTTATCAAATCTATGACTTTGATTTTAAGACTGTGATAACCTCATGTAAAATATATTAAAATAAATTATAAAATTTAATTTTTAATCAATTTAATGATGAAGAATGAAATTGAAAAAAAACAATTAAAAAAATAAGAAAACTTTATCCAAGTTAACCTTTTAAATTCATAGCTTGAACCATGAAACTAGGATAATCCCATATAAAATAAATTAAAATATATCATAAAGTTTATTTCCCAATTAATCCAATACTGAATGATGAAATTTTAAAAAAATCAATTAAAAAAATAAAAATAAAAGAACCAATCGAGTCAAGTTGGCTTAACTCACCAAACTCATAAACTAGGTTATGAGATAAGAAAAACCTCATAAAAAGTAAATTAAAAAATAGTCCAAGTTAACTCACCAAATTTGCGACCTAAATCATAAAACTATAATAACCTCATAGAAAACAATTTGAAATAAATTATAAAATTCAATTCCTAATAAATCTATTTTTGAATGAGAAAACTTGAAAAAAAAATCAATCTAAAAAAATAACACAATAAAATGACATGTGTCTGCACAAGTTAACTCATAAAATTTATAACCTGTATCATGAAACTAGAATAACATCTTAGAAAGTAAATCAAGATAGATCATAAAATTTAATTCTTAATTAATCAAATATTGAATAATAAAATTTAAAAAATATATCAATTAAAAATAAAAAAAAAATTAAGTCAACCAAATTAATTTATTAAACTCACAAAATGGTTACATGACTGAAATAGTCACATAGAAACAAACAATAACAAATCATAAAAATTAATATTTAATAAATAACATGTTAAATAATGAAATTAATTAATTTAAAAAACATATTTCTATATAAAAAAATAAAATAAAATTATTGCAATTAATAGTTATTTTTGTAAGTCGGTGGACAATAAAGCAACCACCTCTTCTAGATTTAATTTGCTCACAGTATAATGCGAGCACGATAACTAATTACATCTAATTAAATTAATCATGTTTTGCATTAAGCTTAAGGTCACACACACACGACTCTTATGAAGGTGAACGACTTTGTTTCTTGCATTAATTCAATTTCTTGCTAGGGTGTGTGTGAGAGAGATCACGTACGACAATGGATAAAGGATCACTGGGATTGTGCTGGACGGTTGACCACCGGTTTTTTTTATTAGGAACCATCACCAACTCAGCTTTTACTTCCATAGAATTTGGTTAAAACAGGCCATCTAATTAACTACATCTAAATACTATTGCTTGTAACCCCAGGAAAAGATAATGGTAGTCTGCGGCATATATTTGGTCTCCATCATGAGAGGTATTCTGTAGGTGATCCATTGTTTTTTCACGAAAAAAAAGAGGAAAAGAAATAATAACAGAAAACAAACTATTCATTTAATTTGGACATCGTGTGGTTAAATAAAATAAAATCCGACATCAATATTTAGGGTTTGCAATTTGGTAATGATCAAATGATCCAAGCATACAGAGATAGCTGGGGGATATACACTCACCCACCATCGTTTGTTTTGTGTGTTCATGTATATTAAAATAATCTAACAAGAAAAGGAGTGCATTATGTCACTTCGGGTAGATCAAGCAGAGGAAGGAAAACATCGGGTAAGTTTAGGAGATCGTACAATTTAATCATGGAAGTTCGTGCTTGGGTTGGGAGGGGGTGAAGGTCTTATTACTTGCTAGTTGTTTCGATTTCCACATGATTAATATCCGTGGAGTCGCTGGAATGAGACACCAAGTTGACAAGAAAGTCAAAGATATCTGTTGCTGTAACAGCAGAGGCCACATCCTCTTTGTGAAGTGTCCTCCTCTTGCCTTGGATGGTGATCATCCAAGACCTATGTGTTAACTCCTCGATGAAGAGTTCACATGCTTTTGAGAACACAATTGGGGCCTCACCAGATATCATCTTCACATCATCGCCGGATTTCTTCATGATCTTCTTGATTCTTGCCAATGGCAATGAGTGAGGCCCAGTTTTTCCAGATAAACCGCCAGAAAGTATTCCTGAGTATGTCCCAGCTTGCCTCATATTGTTCTTATGTCGGGGATCCTTGACTCCAGGTAGCGTCGAGGTAATGATAAGAATGTGAGAGGGAGTGCGCAGTTACAGTTCATAGAAATTAATATGGTGAAAGATTGCTGTGATTGCATGAAGAGATTAATATTCAACTTATAAGAGAGGGACGAGTAAAGAAATACATGCACAGGCCGGCCGGCCAGCTTGCCTAGGCCGGCTACAGTCATATAAATAAAATACAGTTGAGACGTTTAGAATTTTCTTCCATTTTCTTGCATCTATTCTAGACTTCTAGCTCGTGGACTTGTTACCGATATGGCAGCCATTGGACACTAAACAAAACAATGGCGAAATATCACTGCAATACGTTTTTTAGTACTTCTGCTAAATGGGAATGCAAACCGTTGTTTTAATTTCCTCTCCAATTTAAATTAAATTCTCTACGTGCCACCCATATCCCTACATAATTACTTGAAGTAAATAGAAAAATCCTTCGCTTTTTTCAAAGTTTTAAGAGCTATTATGCATGCTATAAGTAACTTGATCAGAGACAGATTCCTTCGAGCCCTTAGTTTGAGGAGGGAAATAGGAAATGGTTCTCCTCTTGCAACGTCAACTTCGAATTCTTACATGCAACGAGGCAACTCTACATGTGCAAGGAGAGGGTAATTCAACTATGCCCAGATCCTATGAAGTATTATTAGGTTGGTTGAAAATTAATTGGATCCACCCATCGATGCAATGAATAATTTCTTTTTAATGTATTGTGGAAGCTTAATGCGATAAATGTTTTAAAAGGTAAGGTTAATTATAAAAGTAAGGTTTTTTTAAAATATAAATTATATCTTTTCTTAATTAAGATTTAAAAGAAAATTATTGATCAAATTCATGTAAAACCACGTAATTATTTTATTAACTTTACATGATTGATTTTTTTTTTTTTCAACAACGGACGCGTAGTCGACTGGTTAATTAGAACTGATGGTGACTTCTGCAGTGCCTTTGTCATAAATGCAATCATGCAACGTGCATAAATTAATTATGAAGGGTCCAGATGCTTCGTCTTATGATATGCTCCACAGCACAAAAATATTTATTCTTCAAAGTCAATTGCTATACTGCTTTTATTTTGAGAGAGAGAGAGAGATTGTCACTGGAATCCGGCAATGGTTGGTGGAATTCGAGCTTGATACCGGTAGATTTTAATCTAAAATAGTTGTTTATAAATAATTTTTGAGGTTAGATTTGAGTTTAGAGTCTTAGGTAAGCATGGATGCATATTTTTCTGTAGGATAATAAAACCATAAAAATTGATTTTGGTGGTGGTCGGAGCAATTTTGTCAGGTTCATGCAACGCCGCCTGATTTCGATAATGAGGAAGATGAATCAGGGGACGAAGGCTTTCTATTTCCTGGCAAGGTGAGGCCTGGTGGTACAACGCGTACTCGTGCGGGCCTGGTTTATTTAGGGTCATTTGGTACAAGGATATCTATAAATTGCGACTCAAACCATTAATTGATTACTGGTCACTCCTTTAACGTTGTGTTATCGGGGTATTAAAATCTTTTTATAAAATTAATTAGTTACTATTAAATTAATTAAAAATAATAAATCTTTTTACATTTTAAAAGCATAATAAAATAATTAATATATCTTTTTTGTATTATTAGCCAAGGAGTAATTTGATATTTAATAAATAAAAAATAAAAAAAATAAAAAAATAGTTAATATATGCAACATATAAAATATATTTACACCCTTAAAGCAATATGTGTGGTGTTTTTCAATAGCCAAAATCCTTTATTTGCCATGCCATTTGAAGCGTCCCTCTATCCTCATTTTTTTTTTGTGGGACTTATGTGATTAATGGCAGCATGATTTATTTTCAGCGATGTTTTTTTCCCTTTCTCTCTCCAACACTTGAAATATATGTTAGTCATGCGAAATTTTAAAATTATCCTTTGATTTATGAAAAAATTCACTTCAATTCTTATTTTTTAATTTTTAATTTCTGTACTTAATTCTTTTGTAAAATTTTAATTTGTCCAACCCTAATTTTTTATTTTTTTTCTAATTTAGTCCTCATTTTTTTATTCTTTTTTTTTTATTTTTTAAATTAATTTTTCTTTTTAATTTCACCATTTAATAAAAAAATTTGGTTTTATTTTTTATTTCAATTTTTATCCTTATTAATTTGATTATTTTTTCTCCTTTTGTTAAATTATTTCTTTTAATTTGACCCTTCA
This sequence comes from Populus euphratica, assembly GCF_000495115.2. Taxonomy (NCBI): domain Eukaryota; kingdom Viridiplantae; phylum Streptophyta; class Magnoliopsida; order Malpighiales; family Salicaceae; genus Populus; species Populus euphratica. Next base: position 2,527,920 of record NW_011499859.1, on the reverse strand, counting down.
ATAAAAAAAAAATATAGCATTTTTTTTGTATGTTAATTTTGATCCTCATTATTTTGATTATTTTTTCTCTTTTTGTTAAATTATTTCTTTTAATTTGACCTTCAATAAAAAAAAAAGCATTTATTTTGTATGCAAATTTTAATTCTCATCATTTTAATTGATATTTTTTTTTAAAATTCTGTGTATTTCAAATTCCTTTTTCAATTTCATTTTAAATATTTGATTGGTTGATAATTGTGTTTCGTAGTTTTTGTAAATACAGTGTTTTTACTTTATTAATCTAGATCACGAGTTGATATTTATATTTTTTTTAATGGGTTTTATAAAAAAATTTATTTTCTTTTTAATCATATTATCTTGATTTCATGACTTTGCCTGTGAATCTGGTAGGATAACCCAGTTAGCTAACTTCTTATTATCTAGATTACATGTTTGTCATGCCAACTTGAGTTGATTTTATTAGTTTTTTTTTTCACCTATTTTTTGTCATTATATATTTAATGAGTTGAGAATAGTGTTTATTATTCATTCCTTTTTGAATTTTATTTTTTTTAGGTTATCATGATAATTTTTTATTGTATTTTATCATCAAATTAAATTAAAATAAATTTATTTAACTTGATCCACTTAAATCACATATTTTTTTTCTTTTTAAAAAATATATTTACACCACATCAATATTATTTTTTACATAAAAAATATTTAGTCTCCTATTCTCGTCCAAATGAAATGGACCTCGAAGGGCTTCGTAAGACATGACCTGAGCCCAGGTTTTATCCTAACATCGTTTGCCCTCTATATTATCTCTCTAGGGCTGTCCCAATCTTTACCGTGCGATTCGGGATTGTCAGGAGGCCCATAGCAACTATTTTCACTTTCCCGTCATCTTTCTTGAGCTAGACTGCACCAATTGTACTTAGCTTTTCCTAAATGCTTGATTCTTTAAACTGGTTCGATTACTAGATGTCTTGCTTGCTGGATTATATACACAGCATAAACTCCGTCTTTCTTTTGAAATGAGAGCATGATTATGGTTAATTTTTTTAATATTTTTTATTTTAAAAAGTTATAAAAAAATTATTTTTAACATCAATCATTAAAATAATTTTAAAAAACAAAAAAAAAACTTGAATTTCCTTTTATTTTCTGGGGTCGTATCTTTTGTGTGCTAGTAAAATTCAATTCCAATCAACTTGCAAGACAACGGGTCTCTCTCCCATTTTTTTTTTTCTGTTTTTTTTAAAGAAATCTATATATCAAGAGAGAGAGAGAAACACTAATTAACCAACGCAGAAAGGTGGGCCAAATTAAATAGAAAATAGGTGATGATGCCGGCGAATTCGATACAAAATCTTCTGCTCTTAATCACGACTCTTTACTATTAACCATGCCCCACAACCAATTTCAGCTCACACTTGAGACAGAAACACATGAATGTCTTTAGTCAAGTGAGATCTGTAGGCTTTAGGTTGTCTTTGCACGTGATTTCGTGACACTAGCGCACAGAACATACCTTTGCATATGTGCTTGCCAGCCTTCTCTCATTAACTAAGAGATGATAGCGCGCTGCCTCGAGGGGAGAAAAATGGGGGCAAAGCAAATCATGAGATGTGATGATAGCCGTGCTCGAGAAAGGCTTGGCCTCTTTCGGACCTCCCTGGTAGTGTCTCTCTAATGGGGTCGACCACCTTCACGTGAGCACCTTCTGTTGTCTCTCATGTGTGTGCATATGCTTCCTCATGATTTCTTCCTTCCTTCCTTCCTTTCTCTCTTCTCTTGATTTAGATGCACATCTTACTTTAATTTCTAATTCCTGGTCTTCGTATCTTTAATTTTCTTTTTTGTAGAGCATAGCGACGCTACCAATTTATGTGTTTTCTATCGTGTTAAAAAGCTAAAGTGAAAAACCTCAAGAAACTTTAATACCATAATCATGTGTGTGGATGAAATAAACATTTTATTTGATCTTTTTTACGCTTTCCCTCCCTTTGTTTTTGGTTCTTTAACAAATGAGAGGCTCAAGTTGATAAAGTAAAGCGAACATAAATATCCACTGAACTGAATCCTCCTTGTTAAATAAATTATTTTGATGAGTTTTCATGAATGAATGGATTTAGGAAGCTAAGGTTTTCTAAAATAACCTCAATTATACATATTGATATTGATGATACAAGTGTAAATAAAAAAAAATTAGTTCATGCACGCGTCAAATGACTAAGCATTCCTAGACCAAGTGAGCTTTTAATTGTTCGGGGTTTGCTCAAATGGTTAGAAATTTATCTTAACTCGATCCTAACTCACCAATTTAGTTTGTCAAATTTTACCTTTATATAGTTTTTTCAAGTTCTTGAGAGTCACGCATACAAGTTTGTTTTTAATGTATATATATTTTTCTAAGCATGCAATACTTTTTCTATGCACACTGTTTTTTTAACCATTAGTTATTTCATGGTACTGTGATTAATTAGTATGCATGATACAGAAGCCCTTAATTTTATATGACAATATTGCCGCCAACATTTCAATTAATAACAAACATGAACATTTAATGATTTAATTTTCTAGAGAATTATTTTTCTCCTCCGTAATATAAGCTAAAGAACCAAGTGTCTAAATATATCCCACCTGCGTGTAAGGAAAAAGAAGATAGGTCTTTGACTCAATATATAGCTATTAGAGGCTAGGCCACGCATTCCAATATATGACCAACCATTCCATAAACCATAATTTACCATCTAATAATTGCTTGAATCACCGACGATAATTCACCTACTCCTAAAATCACAATCAATATATTATACTTTTTAAGTTGAAATATTTAAATAAAAAAAAAAATTTATATTAAAAAAATATAATTTTTTTATTATAAATATAAAATATATATACTAAAAAGTTTTAAATATCATATTGAAAAGATATTATATTATTATTTTAAATGAAAGTATTTAAATCAAAATATTTTTTATCTCACATTGAAAAAATATAATTTTTTATTGTGAACATAAAATACAAAGTGATTTCAAATCCCACATTAAAAAATTAACTTTTTTCTTGAAAATATAGTGTATAAATACTAAAAGATTTTAAATTTCACATTAAAAAATAAAAAACTTTTCTAATATTTATATAGTGAACTTTAAAAAGAATTAATAACCAACTAAAAAGATATGAAAAAATATAAAGAAAAACTACATTTTAAAAAAAAATATATTAGATCTCAGTTATAAATTGATTGGGTTTCATCTGGTTATTGCACTAACTGATTTTTTAACAAATCTAAACAGATCCAATCACGGAATAAACTAGACTTAGAACCGGTTGGAGTTTAATAACCGTATTGTCATAACCCAATTTGTACCTTATTTTTTATTTTTATTTTATTTAAAAAAAAAATGATGAAAAACAAGTAAAAATAAAATAAATGAAGAGTGAATTAAAATTTGGATTAAGGACAACATGATTGGAAGTTTAAGGATTTAATTAAACTCTTGACTAGTTTAATTAATTAAATCAAAGGCTTAACTAGAAAATTAATAAGTTTGCAGACTTAATTAGACTTTAATTTAATAAATTAAGTAATTCAGGGATTTAATTGAAATTAATCCAAAGGAAAAAATTAAAATTTATTGATTAAGGGACCCAATCGATACATTTCAAAACATTAGGGACCAAGGTGAAAAATAGCCTCAAGGATGCAAACGGCGCCGTTGGAAGCTTTGTTCTTCATCCCTTCCGTTTCGCATGCAGAAACTGATTCAACAGGAAATCTGCAACAAATCGTGGACCACGATCCCGTTCATGGGGTAATGGTTGTTGAGGCTCTCTGGCCTTTTAAAAGGCAGTGAGTAGCAGGGAGAAAAGGGGAGCTGAAACAGGAAGAAAAAACTAAAAAACGGGGGAGAACGAAACAAAAAACAGGGGCCAAGAACCAGAGACAAAAACGGAGAGGCAGGTAACTAAACAGGGAGAACGAACAGGAGGAAGAACACTGGAAACAAAGAACGAGTGGAAGACGAATAACACAGGGGACTGAAACAAAAAAAAAAAAAACAGAGCAGAAGCCGGGGAAGGAAGCCAAGACACAGACGAAGACAAGGGATTTTTGGGACCGAAAACCAGAGGAGAGAACTGGAGCAGAACCCATGGAAAAACCAGAAGAAGACAGGGGGAAAAGAACGAACAGCAGTAAAAAAACAAAAGGGAGCATACAGCAGAGACAGAAACAGAGAAGGAGAGAGTCCGCCATTGTCTTCGTCATCAAGCTCCAGCACCACGCAGACATTGAGAGAGACAAGGAGAACAAGAAGAAACAAAAAGGAGAGGAGAACAGCCGGCCACCATGCTTCAGTTATCATCTTCGTTACTGCATTGAGGTAAGCCCCGCTTCCTGGCATTTTAATACACTGCTACAGTAGCAGCGAATTATAATTCACTTGCTCCTGTAGCAAGTGAATTATGATTCATTGGGCAGGCATGCGTAAAGCACGCCTGCCCCAAAAATAAAAAGATAAATAAAAAATAAAATACATATAAAAAATAAAAAGTAAAAAATATACGCATGCAATAAATAATAAATTTATTTTATTAATTTATTCACTAACGTCAGAGTCGGGAATAAAAATATCAATTTAAATTTATATTATTTTTATTTATTATTACAAAAAAATAAAAAAATAAAAAAAAGTGTATGTATGAATAAAAATAATATAAATTTATTGGTTGATTCATTGACGCCAGAGCCAGGAATAAAAATATTGGTATAAATTTATATTATTTTTATTTGTTATATTTATTTTATTTAGCTAAAAAAAATATATACATGCTTAAAAATAAATTTATTTTTATTTATTTATTCACCTACGCTAGAGTAGGGAATAAAAAAAATATTGATCTAATTTATTTTTATAGCGGGAATAAAAAAATATTGATCTAATTTATTTTTATAGCTATGTAATATTTACCAACGCCAGAGTTGGAGATATTCGTAGTTGAGTATTCACTGACGCTAGAATCAGAAATATTATAAGTAAATTATCATAGCGTAAACTAATAAATATTTAGTAATTTAAGACAAAACTAGCAATGCAGTCTGCCTCAGGCAGGACGTTTAAGGGGTGATAATATATTCCCTTTTACATAATCAGTCCCGAATCATAGAATCTTTGTTGACCAGTTAGGGTTTCTAGTGACCATAATACTAGGTAACGACTCCTTAAATAAAAATTTTTTCTTTAAAAGAATAAGATATCAAATATTTTTTTTTTTAAATTAAAATTTTTTTAAAACCGTGTGATGTCCAGATTTGACAAGATAATATCCTTGAAATACTCAATTCTTCTCTGAAGTTTTTAACATCTTCGTTATATATAGATGTTGCTGAATTATGCTTTTCTAGCTCATAATTTTTTACTTCTGTTATTTAGGTACGTCCAGTTCTGTCCATCGAAGAATGCGATAGGATTTTAACCTCATCGACATTTGTCGTTTCTTATATCTTTTTAATTGAACAATTAGTAGAACAGCCTTAACCTTTTTCTCTGGAATATAACTGTTCCGTTTTGCAGGTTTGCATGGAATAAGGTCTGGTACCGCGTCATTTCCTAGATGAACAAAACAGGGCCTGCAACTGCATGCCTCGTGAATCAGCTTTTGATCCCTGCTTTTGTCTCCTGAAGCCTGCCTAACTTTTGTGAACACGAATCCTGTTTTCTCAAAATACCGAGAGGATTAAACGCCAGTTGTGTTTGTTCCTCTTCATTTCCGAATCCAAGGTAACATAGATTAGGAAAATAATGGCTTTCTCGAAAGCAACAAAAATGAAATCATGCTGAGCTCTTAACGCCCCAAAAAGCAAAGTAAAATGGTGGGGTAGGCGGGACTATGCGATCACAAACTTGATTGTGTCCATCGCACCGCGATAGTTAGGAGGACTATACTTCTCGTGCTTGATTTGATAGATAATCTTTCCTTTTACGTCCTTTTAGGTTCTTAATGGCACAAATTAACTTTCATGTGAGATTCTGTTGATGATAGCCTAAGAAAGGTCTTTGTTGCTTACAACATGATGTTTATAATTAAATGTACTAAGGATTTGGACCAATAAATTGCAAGGCTGTGTAACTGAGGGAAAACATGAAAGTGGGGAGCAATTATGATGAAGAAGAGGGTTAATGGTCCTTCTCAAGACAATGTATGGTGGAAAGGTTGAAGGTGACCATCTATTGATTATCACCATCTTCCCAACGCGAATAATGGTCACGGGCATCGACGTCTCTGTAGTTCCCACTTAAACTTCTCTCGAGATGGAAGCCTTCCTCCGACTCTTTTTTTCCCTCTTCCGAGAAGTTATCATTTTCACTCTGTAATTTTTATTATTAAAAAACAACAATAATAATAAAGATTGTACTTTAATTCCTTGATTAGAGCTTTGGAACTTCCACAAGGGCCAGAAGTCTTGTGGACACGAGAAGCAAGCATGATGTGATTAGACTTTCTAGCCAAAAATACAATTTCAATTAATTAATTCATGATCACTGCATCTAAAATTCTCACCTCCTCGTACAGGAGACAAAGAGGACAGACAATGGAAGATTTCAGGTGGGGTATACAGTGAAACATCAAGTAACAATATTGTTGCAACAAAAAAAAAAAAATTGAAGTTACAGAAAATATTAATTTCTTGTACAGTAGCATAGCATATTTGTAATTATTTGATTTGATCTGACATCTGAGGAAATGGAATTGATCCTTTATTTCATCGGATAACGTCGGCAGATGTTAATGCACATCGCATGAACTTACTTTCCCATGGAAGTGAAGAAATTAATTGTTAGTTAACAGAAGATAAATCCCCATGGAAAACACCGTTAACCTAGACAGACTCGTGTTTACTATTCCCTGAAACAGTGTAATAATAGTTTTATCATTCCCAACAAAAATCTTTGAACCCGCTATTGGGACTAATAGCAAAATAGTGTTGTAATAATAGGTTGGGTAGGGGTAATTTCTTATTTTTATAAATATAAAGTATAATTAAAAATAAAAGATAATCAAGATGGGGTAGGAGCCCATCCTCTTTCGGCAGCCGAAGATAACACTTCATTATATTGTTTGAATTTTTGTGACGCCCTTTGGTTTTTGGGTGGTGTGAATAGTCGGTGGTAATGTATTTAGTCGTGGATAATATTTTTTTTATATTTCATTGAAATTTATTCTTGTCATGTAAAATTTTAGAGTTGTTTTTTTATTTGTAAAAATTTTAATTTTAATTCTTATTTTTTTATTTTTGATTTTTATTCTTGTCCCTTGTGTGAAATTTTAATTTCTTTTCAATTTTTTTAATCTTAATTTGCATTTTTTTTTATTCGGCTCTTGTTTTTTTATTATTTTTTTATTCTTTTTTTTTTTATTGGGCTCTTTTTTTTTTTTTCTTCTTCTAGGTCATTTTGTTAAATTGACTTTTCGCTTCAATTATTTCACTATTCTAATAAACAAATATTTTTTATTTTTCTTTTTATCCTTAATTTTTAAATTATTTTTTTTGTTTGAGATTTTTTTGAATAGTTAAATTTTTTTTCAATTTCATCATTTAATAATTGATTAGTTGAGAATTGCTATTATTGCTCCTTTTGTTACCTAAAAATACATAAGAAACATCATAAATACTCAATAAATTCATCTCTGGTCTTAGATTAGTACTTGATAGGTAGAGAAATGATAAATCAACTTAAATTCAAAAACATTAAGAGCCCACATAAACTTTTCTTGGTAGGATAAAGAGAAAAAAAGACCTGAAGAGAACTTACCTTGTCTAATAAAACTCGTCAACACTAAAACCAACGAGTTTCGTTGTTGAAAATCGGTCATTAATTATCTTTCTCTGTTGTTTTTTGTTTCTCTCTATATATATAGCAAAATTAAAGACTAAAATGCAATCAAAATAAATTTTAAGCCAAATTGTTAGATTTCAAGACTAAAAGGACTAAAAAGAAAATTTAATAAAAATCAAAGAAAAAGTAGGCAAAAAGGCGTCGTTACAATTATATATATATATATAAGGCCTTCTATTTTTTTATTTGTTTTAATTTTAGTCCTTTCATTTCAATCTTTCTTAGACAATAATTCCTTTTTTTTTTATGAAATCAAACACCAATCTAAAAGCACAATGTTTTCTTGAAATTAAAATAACTATATAAAAAATAGATTGGAACAAATTAACAAATCTCAAATCTCAATCAATACAATATTAAAAGATCAAATTAAAAATTAAAAAAAAAATTGATGATTACAAGCAAAATAAAACAAATTTAAAAAAAAGGACCAAAGTGGCCATCACATTTTTAGAAAAAGCATATACTATTTTCTTTGTTTCAATTCTAGTGCACCTGTTTTAAATTTGATACAAACAATAAAATCAATTTTATTTTTTGTAAAATCATGTACAAGTTCGATGTTGAGATCTTTTTCTGATATCACAGTAATCAACAAAAAATAAATAAAAATAATTTATCAATCTTAAATTCCAATTAAAATACAAAAACTAAAATAAATTATCAACTCTAAATTATAATTAAAAAAATATTAAAGAATAAACTTAAAAATAAAAATAAAAAAATTGAAAAAGGAAGAAGAGAGAATCACTCTCCGTAGTGAAAACTATGGCTATGTTTGTTTCCCATAATTCACTTTTTGGGGAATCACTTTCCAAATCTGGCTATGTTTGTTTCCCATAATTCACTTTCTGGGGATTCACTTTCCAAATTTTTTTGTGTTTTTTTGCCATTAGAAAAATTAGTTAATGGAAAATAATTTCTAGTCAAAGAAAAATTTAGCTTGGTTTCTTGAAAAGTATTTTCTTGAAAAATTTGGACGGAAAACACTTTCTCGAAGTTGTAAAAAATTTAGAAATGTCATATTATTTGCTGATTATATCAAATTTGGTTCTCAAAATTTTCATTATTATGTATATCTTGTTTTGAATATTTATTTTTCAATTTTATTTCTTAAAATTTTATTTTTATATTAACTTTGATCCTTATTTTTATAATTGTTATTTGTTTTTTTTATTTTCTATTAAAAAATTTTATCTATCAAATCTGGTCCTTATTTTTTTTATTGTTACTTATTTTATTTGAAATAATTTATAAAATGCTAATTATTATTATTTTAATTTCTTTATCTTTCATTTTTTTAATATTTGATCTCAATTATTTTGATTATTATTTATTTTATTTGATATAATTTATGAAATTTTATTTTTTTTAATTTTATTTTCATCAAACTTTTTAATTTGTAATATTTGTTTCTCATTATTTTAATAAATTTGAAAAAAATAAAATATTAATAAATTATTTTCTAATTTATTTTTTATAATATAATCAAATATATTAATAAATTATTTTCTAGTTTATTTTCAAATTGTAGAAAATATTTTCTAATTTATTTTTCATAACATTATCAAATATAAAAAAATAATTTATCTTTAAAAAAATTATTTAAAAAATAACTTTTCTGTAAATAAAAAAGCTATAATCACTGGTTTTCTTTGTTTTTTTTTAACAACTATTCATTGAGATAAAGGGAGTGGATCCTTAAAACAAGAAAATACCAAATGTAGCCTCGCATGCGCGCATATATATATTTTGGTCAGTACGTGATGTGGACCTCACGGGGAAAGGGTAGTTGAGGCGGCAGTTGTGAATTCTTGTGACTCTCCTCTAATTTAGATAAATGGTGCTTACGGACGTTAGGAAATGGAAATAAATAGTACATTGGGGCAGATAAGGCACAGTTTGATGGTGATGGTGACCGGAGAGGATGATAATCAGGGAAGACTATAGGTGTCCTTGTATTTATATTTTATTTATTGAATAAAAAATTAAAAAAATTAAAAATTATTCATCATATTTTAAATATTTAATGGGTATCATTATATGTTGTTATTTACTATTAAAAAAAGCATAGTAATTAATATATATCCGAAGAATATGCATCTTAAAGATAGAATTTATGTTAATATTAAGATTCGTATATATCATATTATATTGAAATATTTTATAAATATATTTATATAATATAAATATATTTATATAATATAAATATATAATTCAGGTAAAGTTTAGCTTAATTTTGATAATATTCGTTCCTTATAAATTAATTATCTAAAAAATAACGACCTCTTAAAGTAGGTGCGGGTTGATGATATACATGGTTCGGATTAAATTTTAATGAGGCTGCTCACACACGCTTTGACGCACGTGGACTATTGTTGGCGGAAGTGCGGGGGGTTAAAAGCAGACTCACGTCCAACCCATGAGCATCTTTAAAGCCAAGTAAGGGAAGAAAATAAATGGAGGCAGCAAGAGGCGGAAAGCAACAACCTCCATTCAATTTCTCGTATGGGCTTCCCTCCCTTTACTCGCCACGTAAGGCCTAAGACACCACAACAAGAACTACTCCGCCTGTCCTTTCTCTCTTCTTCAATTTTCCTTGCCAGCTTTCCATTGGGGGAGTTATTATTCAATACAAGCGAGAATATCTTTCAGTTTCATATTCCAAGTCAAGATGATACTGAGCAAAAACGACGTGTCTTAATTTCCATTTATTAATAATAAACACCTGTCGCGCTTATAATTTATTTCCAATTCAACCTCACGGGCGTTACCAAACGGCAGGTATATTTGTGTTTTATGGGTCTATATACCGAACACCTGTAATTTATGAGTAAAGAAACTGCTTAGATCCTGGTCACGAACACCGACACCAGTTGCAATACTTGATTTCTTTTTTTTTTTTTTTTTTTTTAAAAAGGGAAAGCTGTGAAGGTAAATCTCAGGTGAATTGATGAAGTGCTTGTTCATACACCTCCATGCTATCATTTGAGTCAAATCTAGAAGCTGGAGGCTATGAGATAAAAACTTCATATAATTTAATGGAAGAAAATTAATACCCAGATAAACCTAATTAACGCTACCATGTACGAGCATGCATCTCATTTTCATCCATGTTTAATCATGGAGGCTCCTTGAATTCCATGATGCTCTTACTGAAATTAAGAAATTTTAATCATGGAGGCTCCTTGAATTCCACGATGCTCTTACTGAAATTAAGAAATCTTTATGGCCTCATTTTGCCAGGCAGGAAGAATAAATATTGATAGTTATTATTAATTGATGAGTGTGATCGTTTTTTTATTAATTTTTTTTTGTTAAAAACATATCAAAATAATAATATTTTTTATTTTTAAGATGAACACACTTTAAAGATTAAAAAAATAAAAACATTAATTTTCAAATTTTTTATACACATTTTAAAAAAATGCTGTTCCGAAAACGTTACCAAGAAACCTTATAAATTTTCGTAAAATCAATCAGAAGCTCAGCATTCCGACGCCTGGTGGCCTACCGAAGGACAATCAGTGGTGGTTTGACAGTGACGTCCTCAAAAAATAAGAAGATGGCCGTAATTGAAGGTCACGTCATTCGGAAAACAAAGTTACTCCTCCTATACGCCAAGAACAAAGTTCTTGTTTTTTATTTTTTTAGGGTTAATAAGTCATTTTCTTAGGATTAAAATTAATTATTAAAAAACATTAATTGTAAAACGAACGTTAACTAGTCAGAGTTGACCGTTGGCGTTGCGTCCCACATCGCTCCTCTTTCTTCTCTTACTCGGCCGCACCTACACTCGGAATCCAAAGAGGATCAGAAAAAACTGTAACAAAATTACTGCAATACCCTTCAACGCCATGGCAATATCAAGGATACCCCCCCTCTGCTTGCGTACCAGGAATTTAATGCTCTATTGTTCAAAAACATGAAAAAAGAAATCTATGGCTCCATGAAACTTGGTAATCTTGATTCTTGTCATGTATAAAAATGCCAACAAAGACCATGTGATCCTGCTCATGCTTACATGCTACCATGTAGTGGTCCTTGCCATAAGCGGTAGAGAAAAATGCTCATGCCATTACGGGCCTAGCTGGGGGGTGTTTACGTCATTGGTTGATTTAATTCTGGGAAAATTATAATTTTGGAAGAAAATAAATAGCATGCGAGGTCAGATAATTTAGATTAAAATGAAGGGCTGTTTTCCATTTTTGCATTGCGTGTGCTGGCATTGGGACAGTCCATCCCATTGACGCTGACACCACCAAATCAAATCCAAGAGATTAAATCACACCACCTCATTCACAATCAACAAAATACTGTTTTTTAATTATCCCTTTTTATATTTGACATGATAATTATATTTAAAATATTTTTTAATTAAAAATATATTCTTTAATTTTTTAAAATTAAAATTTGATATTAGCAATCTTAAATATAAAAAATTAAATGAAAATAAAAAAATATAAAAAATTTTAAAAATATTTTTTTAACTGCAAAGACAATGATGACGCAGAATAAAAATAATGTGAAGTCACGAGGTAAATTAGGTGAACAATTGACAATATTAATACGTTAGCTGCACTAATCAATAATTCATCAGCAAAGGCAGACCCACAGAAGTAATGCAAGAATGTTAGACTACAAGTCTGAAATCAAAACCATGTTGTCATTCTCTCCATGAACAGGCATCTTTGCTACCGTATATGGGGCAATTACAGCCTACTACGCTCCCTTTTTTACCCCTCGACACGTGTCCTTTCCTGCCCTCGATCAGCCCTTTTTATTAAAATCTCGCATTAAGTTCTCCTATTATCGCATTAAAAACTAAGGTTTGACCAACTGAATTTATTTCTTTTTAGTCGTGCCAAATTAAAAACCATTATTATTTTTATTTTAATAAGGTGTAATTCCTTGCAAGAATTTATTATTAATACTACCATTATTATTATTTTAATTACAACGACATGCATGTTATTATTTTTTACATTTGAAAGACTTAAAGCTGCTTCGACTATGTGCACTGTTCCCTTACCACAGAACATAGCTTCACTGGCTACGATAATTAATACTGTAATTAATCAATTACAAGAAGCTTCTCTTTCAATTTTTATTTGAATTTATTTATTTTTTCTGGCACTTTAAAGATTAAAAAAAAAACAAGTGTCAAGACTTTCTAAAAGAGTGTCAGTTCTTACAAAAGAGAGGGATCCTTGGAAGAAAAAGAGAAACCTCACATGCCTCCTCCTTCGTAGATCTGCCACCTCTTTCTCTTCCTCTTTATCTGCCTCCCCTGCTTTCCATCTCCACTCTATCTGCATTTGCTTCTCAACCCGATCTCTTTGGACTCCGTTTCCGTCTCCAATTGGACTCACAAACCAGCACCATTACCCACCTGTACACTCACACTGACTGACCGTGACTCTGTATATTATATTATAAATTTTGGTCGCATTGGTGATGCGCCGGCGAGTTTGGCCGGAATCCCGTTGAGTGACTGGATTTTCCGGTGGAGAAAATGTTCAGGTCGTCGAGATGGAGGGGCGAGAAGAACAAGATCAAAACCGTCTTCAAGTTGCAGTTTCATGCAACTCAGGTACTTCAACCGGCAAACATACTACTTTTGTTTAACTTTGTACTTGTAACTGTCTTTTGTTTTTCAATCTCTGACATATAATATTTTGAATTGAAGTTCATATTTTTACTGTTTCAGTTCTAACTTTATAGATAACTGCTGTTCCGGTGAAAGATTTGAGCTTTTTTTTTTCTTTTTTTTAATGAAATCCTGGTGATGGGTTCAGTTCGAGAAAGAAAAATGAGAAATTTGAAAGGTAGAGTCTGCATCAGGAACAACCTGATAAAGAAACCAGAAAATGTCAACAAGTCGAGCCTTATGTATTTTAGTTCATTCAATGTTGAGTTAATTGGAGAATTTGAGTCCTGAAATATTGATGTCAAATGTGATTGATGTCAAATTAAGGATTCTTAATTTGTGGGTGATCTGTGAATGTAGCTGCCGCAACTGAATGTGAATGCATTGGTTTTATCTGTGGTTCCTGGAGATGCGGGGAAGCCAACAGTGAGTTTAGAGAAGGGTATACTCAGACAAGGAAGTTGTCGATGGGACTATCCGGTTCACGAAACAGTGAAATACATTCGTGATGTGAAAACAGGGAAGATCAATGAGAGAATATACCATTTTGTGGTCTCAACTGTAAGGAATTTTACCTAAAAATTTTACTTCTATTGAGCAACTTCTTATTCAATGTTTGCAATGTGATCGGACTTTTTGGATATTTGTAGGGATCGTCAAAAAATAGTCTGGTAGGAGAGGTTTCAATAGATTTTGCTGATTATGCAGAGGCGACTAAAGCTTCCACAGTTTCTCTTCCTTTCAAGAATTCAAAATCTAATGGGGTATTGCATGTGAGTTCTCTTGTCTCTCTGTCTCGTTTGTTTATATCTGTCTCCAATATAATTCTTAGTTCCCACAAGTGATAAGTCCTTCCTTGCCAATAGGATTGATGAGAACTTTCACGTTGTAATTGAAATTCAGAATTTAACTTCAGTTGTTGGTTTTCAATAGGTTTCAATTCAGAGGCTGCAAGAAAATGTTGAGCAAAGGTAAAGATGAAATATCACTTGCTATTGTTAAATATTTCAAATTTCTTTATTTTTCTTTGAAGGGTTAATGAATTTTGATTTTTCTTTCTTTTCTAAAATCTTTTGCAGTGAAGTGATGGAAGGTGAAGATGCAAATGTAAAATCCCAGAGCAGAACATTGAACACCCTATTAAGCAATAGTAACATAGATGAGGGTATTGATAGTCATTCCAGTAAAGTAAGTTTTAAGTTTAGTGCCAGAAATCATCTCTGTAGTTCTTACGATTTTTAAATTAGAAAGCTCGTCACTAAATTTGGGAAAATTAAATAGCATGCAACTTTTGAACCCCCTTTTAGTTTTCTACTTCTCTAATTTTATAGATGGTTGATGAAAATATGATGGGTTCACTTTTCATTGTTCTACAGGATGGACCACTTATTAATGGTGCCCACACTGCTGATTTAAATGTCAATGACAGAACTTCTAGTGGATCTGACATTACAATGTCAAGTTCTGAAACTAGCTCTGGGCTCAATACCCCACGAGAACTTGGATTGAGAAACAACATGCTACAGGACCCCATTAGCTTTCTATCGTCTCAAACCCAGACTTCAGCACCTCACCTGTCAAAACCAAATGCTCCTGCAGCAAACTATGGAGAGCATCGGCAACAGCAATGGGAGTTGTCAGCGGATTCTGATCATGGGACAAGTACTGATGACTCAACAAACAGTTCTCAAGGCAACCTTACAAGAGAGAGATCTCAACAGGTGTCAGACATGGATATGGAAAAGCTGAAGGCTGAACTTGTTATGTTGTCAAGACAGGCAGATGTGTCAGAGATGGAAATACAAACTCTGCGAAAGCAAATTATTAAAGAGAGCAAAAGGGGGCAGGATCTCTCTAGAGAAATCTTGGGATTAAAAGGGGAGCGAGACATGCTCAAGTCAGAGTGTGAGAAACTCAAGGCATTTCAGAAATGCATGGAGGAGGCAAGAAGCAAAAACAAATCGCAGTTTGAAGGTGGCGATCCATGGGTTCTTCTTGAAGAAGTTCGACAAGAACTAAATTACGAGAAGGACCTAAATTCCAACCTCCGGCTACAGCTGCAGAAAACGCAGGAATCAAATGCTGAGTTGATACTTGCTGTGAAAGACCTTGATGAAATGTTAGAGCAGAAAAGTAAGGGAACATCTGACCTTTCCAACAAAGCAAGATCCTATGAGAATGCTATCTCAAGAAGCGAGACTGATGATGATGAAGACCAAAAGGCACTGGAAGAACTTGTTAAGGAGCACAAGGATGCTAAAGAAACTTATCTGTTGGAGCAAAAGATTATGGACCTCTGCAGTGAAATAGAAATCTACAGGAGAGATAGAGATGAGCTGGAGATGCAAATGGAGCAGCTTGCACTTGATTATGAGATATTGAAGCAGGAGAACCATGACATGTCATATAAATTAGAACAAAGTCAGCTGCAAGAACAGCTGAAGATGCAGTATGAATGCTCCCCTTTGTTTCACAACATTAACGAACAAGAAGCTCAGATTGAGAGCTTAGAAAATGAACTGAAGATGCAGTCAGAGGAAAACTTTGATTCTTTGGCCACCATAAAGGAACTAGAAACCCATATCAAGAGCTTGGAGGAAGAATTGGAAAAGCAGGCCCAAGAGTTTGAAGCTGATCTGGAGGCTGTAACACGTGCAAGAGTTGAGCAGGAGAAGAGAGCCATTCAAGCCGAGGAAGCCATGCGGAAGACAAGATTGAAAAATGCTAATGCAGCTGAGAAGCTGCAGGAAGAATTTAGAAGGCTGTCCATGCAAATGGCATCGACTTTTGATGCAAACGAGAAGGTAGCTATGAAAGCGCTTGCTGAAGCTAGTGAACTACGTATGCAGAAAGTTCAACTGGAAGAAATGCTTCAGAAAGCTAATGAGGAGCTCCAATCAATTACGGATGGCTATGAGTCAAAATTGCATGATCTTTCCAACCAACTGAATTTGAAAATGCATCAGATAGAACAGATGATGATGGAAATTGAGGATAAATCCAGAGTGCTTGAACAGCTAAAGAAGCTGGATGAAGAACGTGCCGGGGCTTCATCCCAGGAAATCCAAGGCTTAAAAACTGAGCTTGAAATGCTCGCAATAGAAAACAATAACCTTTTGAAGCAAGCAGAACATAAAGAAAGTATGAGTTTAGAGCTGGAACAAATGAAGACATCAATTAAGCACACTGGAGCACTGGTACAAAAGGGAGATATGGAACAGGATGAACTGGTGGGTACAATTTCTTTGTTGAAGAAGGAAGCAGAGAAGTCACTGGTGGAGTTAAATAGGATGAGATGTCTCAAGGATGAGAAGGAAGCAGCAATGAATGTCTTGCAATCAGAGGTGGGAATGCTTAAAGCTCAGTGTGATAACTTGAAACATTCTGTGTTTGAGGATGAGTTGGAAAAGGAAAAACTTAGAAAGCAGTTAGTCCAGTTAAAGAGCGAGCTGAAGAAGAAGGAAGATGCTTTGAACAGCATGGAGAAGAAAATCAAGGAAAGCAGCAAACGCTCAGTAGTTTCTGAAGGAACAAAGACTAATCTGAGAAACAACAAGTCTGCTCCAGTTCCTTATGGCTCTAAAGAGGTGGCAAATCTGAGGGAGAAAATAAAATTGCTCGAGGTAAATGTTCGTTTCTGAGTTTTCCAGTAAATTTATAGTCTTAACAAGAAAATGCAAGGCCAAATTATTAAGTATTGGTGATAACAACGGTCACTGGTGTGTCAAGATGGACAAGCTCGTTTATGATCTTCCCCTCGTAGTTTTTGGTTTGGCAATTTCTAGTTCACTCTGATTTATGATTCTGTCCTTCATTTGGTTCAATTGCGGTAGACTTGAGAATACTCCCTTTCTTGATTTTGTATGACAGGGACAAATTAAGTTAAAGGAGACTGCTTTAGAAGCCTCTGCAAGTTCGTTTGCAGAGAAGGAAAGGGATCTTCAAAACAAAATTGAAGAGTTGGTTAGCAGATTGGAAGAACTCAACCAGAATAGTGCAATTTTCTGCTATAACCAACCTCAAAAGGTTAGCAATTATATGTAAATATAATGTGAATCGGGAATTATATGTTTTTGTGTTCTGTTTGTGCTACTCAAACATCTAGGCATACACGAGTTCTATACTACGTAAGGGATAGATGAAGTTCCTTTTGTGATGTATGATCTTTTTTTAACCAGTTGTCTATCTAGACGGTACTGCTATATTTTTCTTTTAAATTCATTAAATGTGCAACGTAATACTGTTTCTTTATCTTAAATGTTTATCCTTCAATGCAGGTATCTGACGACGACATTGGAGTTAATTCAAATGGTGATGTAGCTGAAGATTATAGAAAGACGGATGAAAATCCAAGCAGTTCATGCAAAGAAAATGGGAATTCAAGATTGTTAATCAAGAGGTATGATTTGGAAGAAGCAGTAGTTCTATTTGAGCTGTTTCTGTGCTCTAGCTTTGGTCCTAGCTTGTTCTTCTACATTGTGATTGAATTCTTTTCCTGTTTCATTCCAGCGATCATTCCACTGCAGCAGAGCAAGAACCAAAAGCCTCCTGCTGTATCAATAACACAGACCACAATGCTGAGAGGTTGTTGAGTGAACTAGTGACATTGAAGGAGAGAAACAAATCGATGGAAAATGAACTGAAGGAGATGCAAGAGAGATATTCGGAAATAAGTCTCAAGTTTGCAGAGGTAGAAGGAGAAAGACAACAGCTTGTGATGACCCTGCGAAATCTTAAGAATGCCAGAAAGAGCTAATATTTTTTTCTTGATATTATCTTATACAGAACCTATATACTGTGTATAGTTGTGCAGTGGGATGTGCTGCAATGAGAATGTAGTGTTGTTTCCTTTGGAAGAATGAATAATCAATCTGTACAAAGTAATACGGAAGTTCAAAAAAATCCCGAGTGTAGGGAAGCCATTTTTTATTAAAATCCCGATTGTAGGGAAGCCATTTTTAATTAGGTGTCCAGATGATTTTGTTCTTTTTTGTAATTTTCTGAAAGCTTGTCATGTTGTTGTGACGTTTGTTCATTAATATATTCTTTTCATTGTTCCCTTGGTGATCACAGTTGTTCCTGTTACGCTGGAAGTGCTTGCCTTTCGGTGATGGCTGGGGAGGAGAGGGTAAATCAATGAATGTAGAATGAGAAAGCTTAAGCACGTCTGGGCCTAGAACATCAGGCCCAATCGCCGAGCTATTTTTTATTTTTAATTTTAAAAAAGGGAGCTACACGACATCCACTGTAATATGTGATTTGCTGTTCGGTCACCTGATTTAAAAAAAAAATTAAAATCCTTGTTTTTAGATTTTAAAAATTTATTTTAAATTTTTTTATTTAAAAATACCTAATAAATATTATAAAAACCTATTTTCAACCTCAAATCACCCTTTAATAACTTAAAAAACAAAAACTAAATGAATAAAAAAAATTACATTTTATAAATTTAGAAGGGGAGCATTACTGTAGGAGACCCAGACCTGTACATTGTACTTGTATTATATTGACTTCAAAAATCCATTCCACCGCTATTTTTAGGCCTGCTTCTGCTCTCTTTTTATAATTATCAGAGATTTCATTAAATATCACATCATTAGCTGCAAATAAAATAATAATAATAAAAAACAACGAATTAATGGTGTAATTGAAACTTCTATTAGATTAGGGAGCAGATTAAACCATTATAATATTTGAAGAACCAAGATGTAGTTTGCCTTTCTATAAGTTCTTGAAAATCTCCCTGACTAGGGTTTATCTCATGCCCTTCTCCCTCCCTCAGCTCTGTAACGATGGAGAATCCCTCACCAGCACCTCCATCAACTACTCAATGCTGGAGTAACATAGTAAAGAACCACCAACCACCACCACCGCCAGCACCATCACAGCAACAGCAAGACCAGTTGTATGTGGAGAGTTGTAAGTCGACACACGGCATATCAGTGGCGGTTATTGATGCAAACGCCATCATACAGGGTGGAGAGAAGCTCAACAACTTGGCCGACAAGTTCGTCACCGTCCCTGAAGTCCTCGCTGAGATTCGCGATCCTGTTTCTCGCCATCGACTTGCTTTCATTCCTTTCTCAATTGATTGCAGGGAACCCTCCCCTGATTCCCTCAATAAAGGTAAAAACCCCCCCATCAATTTTGAAAAGTAGTGGATGATTTGATGGATTTCTGTTTAGATTGCTTGTGTAATTATTTGCTATTAATTTGCAATGAAAAGGGGAGCAGCTGTATTATAAGAAAATATGTCACGGAGCGAACTTGGGGTTTAGTCTCATGTGTTTTATATACCTTTGACAGTTATCAAGTTTGCGAGAGCAACTGGAGATCTACAGACTCTATCTGATGTTGATCTTAAACTCATTGCATTGACATATACATTGGAAACGCAACTTCACGGGACTAAACATATTAGGGATGCGCCACCCCCTGTCCATACAGTCAATGTGAAGAGGCTGCCTGAAAAGGACATGCCAGGGTGGGGTTCTAATGTTCCTAATTTGGAGGAATGGGAAGCTTTGGAACAAGAAACTGGAGATGGGATAGATCCCAGCTCGAAAATTCTTCCTTTAAAAGACATAAGCTTGAACGTTATGCCTGCTGATGACCAATCTGAAGATGGTTCGATGGGGACTGGAGGGGAAGCAAATTCCGAGAATTTTGAAGATGTTGAACATGGTTCGAGGAAGCCCAGGAGATTTCCACCCAAGAAAAAAGACATAAATCTTGAAGGGAAAAAGATGGTTGCAGGTGGAATTGATGCATCGCAGGGACAATTTGATGATAATGCTGGTGATTGGATGCCTGCTGTTAGTCGAAGTACTCATAGAAGATATCTTAGAAGAAAAGGTAGACGTGAATTTAATGAAGTATTATTAGAGAAAGATAGCCAGCAAGATCTAGAGAAAAGTATGGATGACAGCACTATTGAGGTAGCTAGTGTCCCAGATCAAGTGTTACATCAAAGTGTGATATCTGAGGAGAGTATGATGACAGAGGTGAAGAACTGTGATGGTGATGTTTCCTTGATTTTAAAACAAATGAGGCTGGAAGAAGGTTCACTGGAGGCTGCTCAAGGTGAGAAAGGAGAGAACAGTACTTCTGGAGAGACAGAGATTAACAATTCTAGGGACATGGAAGCTACCTTAGATCGCATTGAAAACATTGATGTTGAGACGAGAAGAGTTGATATTGCCAGTGCAGAATCAGATCACTTGGAGATCTCAAGCCAGATTCACGAAAGTGTTGATGCATCATATTCAGATGATAATGATAGCGAGCAAAGCTGGATGGTCAGATCCTTATCTGAGTCAAGTGTAGCTTGTGTAACTAGTGACTTTGCAATGCAGAATGTACTTCTGCAAATGGGCTTACGACTGCTGGCACCTGGAGGAAATCAAATCCGCCAGTTGCATAGGTATACAATTGTTGTTCATGTTTGTATTGGTTTCCCAATTATCTTTTACTTTCTTGACTGGATCATTGTGGTTATATTCCATCTTTAAAGACATCTGCACTTGCAGGTGGATACTGAAATGCCATGCCTGCTATACTGTCACAGCTGAAATTGGGAGGATATTTTGTCCCAAGTGTGGAAATGGCGGCACTTTAAGAAAGGTTGCTGTAACAGTTGGTGAGAATGGAATTATTTTGGCTGATCATAGGCCACGGATTACTCTGCGTGGTACAAAAGTAAGTATATTCCTACGGAAGGAAATAAAGAAATCTATTCAAGCAACCAGTAGAAAATCTTAGATCCACTTTGTACCTTGTTTTAATTCTGGGGAGATATGTATAATACATTTATGCAGTTGTTTCCATCTTGCATTTATTGCTTAGCTTATTCTGGTCTGTGCTTCTGACCATTGGTTTATAGTACTTTCTTGTTCTGTGGGTTCTATTACTTGGCTGACTGTGATTTCTACTTGGGGATGGTTTTCCATGGCCATGCATGGAAGGCTTCTTATCCTTTGCATCATGTTGGAAAATCTGTACCATGCTAGCATCCATGCTCCTGCCCCACAAAACTGTCACACACACACAACATTCTTCTCCAGTGATAGTGCAAGGAGTGTTCATTGATTTTTCATGAACCTTAGAAAGCTTGCATGAGAGCCGCCCATTATGCCTTCTGTTGTTCAGTGTCTGTTGTGTGTGTGTAAGAAGTGCATGGACTGGACATGTTGGATGTTCTTTTTTTGCCACTAATTTGTTTGAAGTCCTTCTGCCCATATATGCTTTGACATTTTGCCCCTTGCAGTTTTCACTGCCTTCACCACAAGGTGGGAGGGATGCCATCACTAAGAATCTCATTCTGCGCGAGGATCAGCTACCACAAAAGTTCCTCTACCCTAAAACGAAGAAGAAAGTGAATAAGGAGGTTGGCTTCTTTGTTGTTTGCATATATCTTCTTGCTTGTGTTTAATTAATTCCAGACTAATTTATATAAATCTAACCATGTAGGGAGATGACATCTTCTCGGTTCGGGATGACATCTTTGGCCACCATACTGATAAAAAAACTCCTTTCCGGCCTCCCATAAGGCAAGCATTAGCAGTTTTTAGTGGGAAAAGGAATCCAAATGACAATCACTATGCTCGTCCTAAGCACTGACGTTGCTTTTGATTGTCTTTTTTTGTTTTTGTTTTTTTTAATTTAATTTGACTTGGACTTGTTGTCTACTGTGGTTTATTTTATAGTTGCTGCTTGCGAAATGATTATCAACATTTATGTTTGAGTCTTTAGTGAGAAGTTAATAATTGTCATGTACTGAAAGTTTGTGCTCCGAAAGAGCACGGTTTTGGTAGTTCTGTGCGATTGATATGATACTCAAGCTTCATTTCTTCCAGCAATAACTGGTGTATTACTTTCAAGCAATAATCTACTGATGAAATTCGTAACCTGTTTCTTTTAACCATGCATTTTGTACATGGTTTATTTTTATTATAGAAGATAAGTTAGCTAAAAATCCATGTATTTAAATAGTGCCAACATAAAACCAAAGTAATGGACAGAATGACGGGAATGAACTAGTAGCATGGTGTGATTTTGCGTAGAAGTGACCGCCTTCTGTTCTCTTACTCCGCCAACATTTCTTGCACACCAAACACTCCAAAGCCCGGAGAAAACGGTGACAAATCCAGATGCAATTCCAATATTAATCCCACGTGACATGCCATTCTCTCCGCGAGCTTTTAGAAGTAGGGTGCCACAAAGTTCAGAGTTGCCCGTGTAGCTGAGTTTGGTAAGCTCTGGACCTTAAGAGGAAAGCTCTATCATGCTCGACCTCGTATCAATATATTTCAAGGAAGAAATGCTATAAAGCCACTGCAGATCGGTCATACACAGATAGTTCATTGATAGCCAAGTTTGTGAGGTTTCCAAGCCGATGAGAATCCATTCTGCAACTCTCGAGCTAGGAAGGATGTGATATCTTGGACTTCTCACTGAACCATAAAAATCTGGGACACTTTGCATGGTTATTCCATCTAAGATCCAAGCAATCTAGATGCTTCAACTCGACAGAAGGATTTAGGTCACCAGCTATAATATATTCTCATGCTTTATATATATACATAGTGTTTCAAAACGCCAGATTTTGGAGGTCAAGCATGATAGTATGCCCAATGATGGTATCACACTCTATAGCTTCCCATCTACAACGGTCTTCCTCACCAACCCAAGATGACAGCCTGTTTTGCTTTCAGAATTGCCTAAAAGACATTGCTTGAATGGTAGAGTCGTTCCTCTGTTGTTCATGCAACTGTTAATTAAAATTGATTTCTGAAAGGGCAAGAAGGTTGGAACCCAAGTTGACCCACGAAGAAGCAAAGAATTAGATAGATTTGCATGGAACTCTAGGTCTTCAAAGAAATTTATATTGATTAGCTAATAAATTCTTCAGCCTGGTCAATCGAATCTCCGGCTAGGTAAAATTTCTGTTTCATCTTTTTTTTTTATATATATATATATAAATCCTTCATTAAAGTCAATTGCCAATATATTTCTTTTATTTCAGTGCTTGCTGATGTTTGTCATTTGCTTGATGTCTGTAACAAGGTTTTAAGACAGCAAGATCAGGTGAAACAACTTGTTTGCCGTGTCTAAAGTTATCATAATCAACCATTTATCAGAGTTGCTGGGAAAATTTAATACGAATGGTGGATGGCAAATGCATATCCTTTTTATACCTGGAGTCATTGATGTTAAACAAACAAGCATCCCTGTATTTGCCTCTTATTGTCTCCAATTCTCTGACAGGGATGCAAAACAATGAGTAGGGCTAGGAGGCATTTCCTATGGCTCCAGCACCTTATTGCTTAGGAATCTTGCACTAGGGAACATACCATATAAATGGTTTTTCTCTGGGAATTGCTTTTGATCATGCTACATACAGCATGTTACACATTAATATGTGCATTCGTATATTGAAACATTCCTTCCATAGTCATATCTGACTCATTTTCAGAGTTTTATGAAAATAAATGATAACCAGAGAACACAATCAGGTGCAGAAGAAATGGTCGATGCAGACTGCAGTTCGAACTAAAAGTTTGCTATGGTCATAACTTTACTCATAATCCAAGGGTATACAATGAGGCTATTGTCATAAAGGAAGTTCTATGTTTTTAGCACGCACACATTTACAAGGACCTCAGATGAAACTGAAGTGAGAAAAAAGTAAAGGAAAGAAAAGACTATTGCAGTTGTATGAACCTGATTTACTGTGTGTTAGCTTCAAGCCTCCAACTCAATTATGATGCCAGCGCAAGCTCTGCCCATGCCAAAGAAGATGCCTTGAGGTCAGCAGATATAGTTGTATCAATTCCGCTCTCTAAAATGGCACTTAACTCCTGCATGGAAGGCTGCTTGGTGGGGTCTGGATGGATGCAAAGGTTTACCACTTCACATATAACTTTGAGGTCTTCGAATCTGAAATGCTTCAACTCGGGATCCACCACATAAGCCATTGCTTCTGGCAGTTCTAGGAAGTCCTTAGCCTATAGAACACAGAAGTTATCAAGTTTTTTTATCACGTATATGGGCAATGATTTTTCCAGATAACTGTTTCTTTGAGATTACCAAGAAAAGAAATTTGCAAATGTTTAAACTACAAGAGGTTTCTCACCCAATCTACCAAGCGCCCTTTGTCCTTGCAGTATGGAGGTCTTCCACTGATTATTTCCAGTAAAAGGACACCAAAAGCATAAATGTTCCCTTGGACATCAAGATGGCGTCCCTCCAGAGAATGTGGAAGTACACAGATAGCACCTTGGCTGCCTATCGAGCCTGAGTTCTTCTCTGATCTTGCAAGAATACTCTTCCAACTTTCAAAATCAACCAACTGCAGGGACAATCAAAAAGAAATTCTGAGGACCACAATTTTATAGGGGCTTGACATCCATCATAACAAATTGTTACTTGTTACAGGTTTTGAGAACCAAAATTAACTAGAAAGAGAATCAGGAATGATATTTACTAGATATCAGGTAACGGAAGACAGTTTCAGACACATCTTGAAAGATTTTACAAGCTTAAAACAATGAATAAACACCGGAATGAAGAGTGGCTAAGGTCACCGATCCTGTTCACAGATTTCCAAGCTACCAGAGCATCTTTAAATCTTCCAGTCCTCTCAGATAACAGTACAATGATAGAATGTTTGATATGATTCTTTTGGGTTACATAAGCTAGCAGTGACCATAGCTAAAACAATTTATCTAATCTGAGGTGAATTCACAATTCCATTTTTTCTATGATACAAAAAAGGAAGTGCTGACTGACTTAGAAGCTCTTTTTTTTGTGTGTGTCGTGTCAAAAGTGTCAAGTTTTTAACCCTTCTTTAGAAGAATAGAGCAAGGCATCAGTGAGTACCTTTGGGGAAAATTCCTCTGTGAGATATACGGAACTGGAATTTAACTCGGATATAGTAAATGGTGGCTCGAGTTCAGTATGAAGGTACTTCAATCCACGAGCAATGCCTGTGACAATTTTCATCCTGCGTGTCCAAGATAATTGGCATCCATCTCCATCTGCATTGATACAGGTTGTTTGATCAACTCTAAGCAAGTATATAACGTCTTAAAAATGTTTGATTATCCCAAGCAAGAAACTCGACTTACAGTGAAGGTGCTCATACAGGGTCCCATTCGATGCATATTCAATAACTAACATCCTTGTAAACGGAGTGCTCTCTTTACAATAGCCCAGTAACTTTCCTGTATTCTCGTTATTTAATCTTGCCAAATCTGCCACCTAAATTGGATTAACATTTAATAAAGAAAGATCTCAGAAAGGCTATCCCAAAATCCTCAGCTTCTACATTTGTAGCTGTTCAGTGTCTGTTTCAATAAAATTTGCAGTGAGAAGGAACAAGTCTTAACCTCTCTTTGGAAATAGAGTTCAAGATAGCCTGTCCAGTGTTGTTCTTTGATGCAGAGAGATATGACTGCAATCTCAGGCCCACCTTTCATGATGCCCTTGTAAACCAGACTGTCTGGAGAAGAGCCAATAATGTTACTGAAGTCTTCACAGGCCACTTCAAGCTCCTGCCTGCTGAATCTCACTACATCTTTCAACATCTCAGAATCTGTGCAAAAATATACACAGTAAGATAACACAAATAACTTACTAAAACACTGTTAAACAACACCGAATAAACTAAAGGTCTGGAAATATGGAAGCAAACCTATGTATACAGTCACATGGTCCTTCTGACTCGATAATTTCTTCAAAGGGATTATGAGAGAAGATTTGTTATTGCATCTCTGAAGAGCAGTTAGGAAGGCAATTAGAAAGAGACAGCCCACCATGGTTCCTGTCACTATTTCCAGAGCCAAAAGCCAGGCAGGTTTTGATGCCCTCTGGTGCTGCTTGGATACATCTTCAGCAGGCTGGTGCTTGGGGCTTCTTGTTTGATGGGTTCTGGCAGGTGGAGCACGATCTGTACAAGGAATTAATCAGTCAGTATAATCACCATAATTTATTACTGGCCAAAGGCACACCTGTTACTACGAAGTTCAATTGGATGATAGGTTGATGAATCATATCACACAGCAAAAGCAATACCCTCTCCATCCCAATTGAAGCCTTGAGTAAGAAAATACAGTTACTAAAGAGAGCATAAGAGCTCGTGCATTTGGGTTAGGTCTTCAAAATCGCCCCTCGATTTTTTTTCAAAAAAGAATAGAATTGTGGAAGATGGGGCTTTTGAGAGGGGCAATATTGTTAAAAAAATCTCTTAAGGATTCGAATGTCACGCACCAAGCTCATTTTGGAGCAGACTGAAAGAGGACTGCAAGACACCAAACTCGTCATAATTTTAGCACGGCAAGGTATCTATTATTTAGTTGATATTTGTTTGTTAAAAAATATTTTTTTTAGAAAGTATTTTTTTTAAATAAATTATTTTTTGATGTTTGGTAATATCATGAAAAATAAGTTAAAAAATAATTTTTAAAAGCTATGTCATGAAAAATAAGTTGAAAAATAAATTATCAATATTTTTTTTAAATTTATTAAAACAATGAGGAATAAATCTTACAAATTGAAAAATTAAATGAAAATAAAATTAAAAAAATCTAATTTCATAAATTACCTTAAATAATCAAAATAATAAAGATCAAATTTAACAGATAAATAAATTGAAAGATAATAAAATTAAAAAAATCATAATTTCATAAATTATTTCAATTAATTAAAATAAATAACAATAAAAAAAATGAGTATCAAATTTGATAGATAAAAAAATTCAATTTAAAAATGATAAGAGAAAAGTAAATAATAATCATAAAAAATAAGGATTAAAGTTAATATAAAAATCAAATTAAATTAAATTTTAAGAGATGAAATTAAAAAAAAAGAATTTAAAACAAAATATATAATAATAAAAAGTTTGAAGACTAAATTGATATAATTAGTAAATAATTTGTTATTTTTAAATTTTTTATAATTTCTGGAAAGTATTTTCTATTTAAAATAAAATGAAAATATTTTTTTAAAAATAAAGTTAAATTTTCTTTGAATGAAAAATATTTTTATCGGTTAGCTTTTTTTAATGATAAATAAATATAGAAAAGTTGAAAAAGGTCATTTTTAAGAAATTATTTCCCGTGAAACAAAGGCGTTAACAATTCCCATTGAAACAGACAACCACATGCTCATACTTTGCGTATCCATGGGGATTGCTCTTCATTTCAAAACATTATTGTCCATAGACATGTTGACAACAATACAACAGTCCACAAATACAGCAGCGGAAACCTGAAGGCTGAAAGATAACCATGTCACACGTACCACAAAGAGAAGAAGAACGCTGTCTTGGATCTTTGTTCTGAAGGCAGTTCCCTTGGAAGCTCGTGCTGCATAGCATATGTTGTGCATAATATAAGTTTATGTGACATCCAAATGCCAGTAGGAGAAGGCTAAGAGTGTACCTTGGAAGATACCCCAAGCACTTGGGAATGCTCCCAGTAAAGAAGTTGTATGAGAAATCAGCCACTTTTAATTCAGATGCTCGACACAGGCCAGTTAAGTTTGTGTTTGAAGCATAGCTGAAGCAGGAGTGAATTATTTAATTGCACCAAAAAAAAGGAGTGAATAATTCAAGTTAAAGATTTAAAGAATCAAAACTGAGTTTCAACTGATCGAAGATGAGTTTACGTCCCATCCTAGTGACTGTTCTCAACTTATGCAATCACAAGCATTCTAGCACAACCTACTTAAGTAAGAATAGTGTTGTTCATTCTACCAGTTAATTTGCAAAATGCACCAAAAACTGATGTGCATTCAGAATTGTACTTACATTCCATACACACTGGACGTGAAATCTGAGCCACTGCTAGCAGGAACAGATCCATGAAGCCTATTCCTATCCAGCCAAAGTTCTTGAAGGTACTTCAAATTGCCAAGTTCAGGAGGCAAGCTTCCTGTTAACCCATTGGACTGAAGGTTTCTATCACAACATAAAATGAGAAAGTAAGAGAGAACTCAATATTGCCAACCATTACAGTCCAATCGTTAAAACCCAATAACAAGATTCTTTTACATTTTCCTGACACTGGTTAGATTTGCAATCTCTGGAGGAATAGGACCCGTTAATTGATTTGCTCCCAAATCCAAGACCTGGAGGTATTTCAACATTCCCAATTCTTTTGGTATAACCCCAATCAGATTATTACCGTGCAAGACTCTACAAAATATCAAACAAGCACCAAAAGATAAAGAAGCCTTAAATACAATGCATAAAATAAACTAAAAGCATTTATTTCAATATGATGAAAAAAGATGGAAGACGACGAAGAAAGAAACATACAGTTGTTGCAAAAATTTGATCCGACCCAATTCGGGGGCAAGAAATCCCCTTAAAGAGTACCCAGTTATATTTCTGCAAAACCAGAATTCCAACAGAAAAATGGTAAAACTTCATTCAACGATAAAAGGCACCTACACATATACCACACATCAGGATCTAACTTCAGAAGAAACTATAACGCATCTAACCCTGAACCAAAAAAAATAAATTGATAGATCATATCTTACATCTTTATAACATGGTCTCGAGCAGAAGAGCAGGAAATGCCAGACCAACCACAAGGATCTGCATCTAAGCCATTCCAGTTGGACAAAACCATATGTGGGTCTTCGTATATAGCTTCCTTGAATGTTTTAAGTGCCGAAACTGTCCAGAAGTCCATAAATTCCATTTAGTGAAAAGTACTAGACTATAGGATTACCGAAAACCAAAATTTATGCACAGTACATTAATTTCAGATCACATAACTTCCAAGGCCACTGATGGTATTAAGTCACAAAGTAAATGTAGAAAGGATAGCAGAAAGAGGCCAAGTTTGAGACTTGAAGTTTTCGCATTGATTGAATAATAACTAACACCACTCAATTCAGCCATCTGAAACTAGCTAGCTCAACTCTTGGAACCATAATAATTCAAGTTTATATTCTTTTTATCAGCAAAAACAATGCATTTATAAAAAAGAAGTAAAGTGATAAATGCATACCTTCTTCTCTGACAAAGGAGTCACAGGTTACGACAAGAACTAGAGAAACAAAAGAAAGAAGATGAAGGGAAACATATGATCTCATTTGTACTCTACAAGAAATCTCTACTCCTCTCTCTTTGTTGGATGAAAAAAACAAAGACCCAGAAGAACTCATGAACCCAGTGACCAGGAAAGAGCAAAAAAAGAAGAAAAGAAAAAGAAAAAGAAGCAAGTTGATTAGAGATGTGAGTTTTTTTATTAAGAAACTACAAAAGAGAAGAAAGTTGAAGTCTTTGACACAGTCGCACTACTAAAATACAGTGAAAGCTTTGTTTAAGGAAACAACTCCTACAACTAGTACTCAGTTTAATAAGATTTGGAAACTGGCCATGAATAGCAAAATTACTTCAGCTATGAATGTTTAAAGTTAGACAGAGGAGGCGGACAAAAAAGAAGAAGATAGAAACTTAGATTGAAAGAGAGGTTATGGTTATATTTGGTAAATTGGTAAATATAAATTTTTAAAGTGTTTTTTATTTAAAAAATTAATTTAAAATTAAAAAAACTTGAAAATTTTGAAAAACATAATTAGAGCACAATATCAAATAGAACTTTTTACCTTGTTATCTGTGGATAAATTAAAAGAAACCAAGAGAAAGTTTTGATTTTTTTTTTTTGGATAAAGAGAATGCATGTTGTTTTGTCTTTAAAATTAAATTAAATGGCGGTCTTTTATTCTGTAATTTTTTATGTGTATTCCCACGGCACTTTGTTATCTAAATTCCAGGTTGCTGGATGAAAATCCAACGGTTGATAATCAAGAATCGGTAGGTAATGATGGAGGGGATTTAAATTTAAATTTTCTTAATTTATGGACTGAGCTGTGGGCCCCATTTTATAAAAATGTTAGTGGAAGTTCTGCTGCCATTAGTGTTAATAATTGCATTAGCCGGGTGATTTGTGGAAATGAAGAATATTTATCGTTCGTCAGATGATAAATTGAAGCTCTGGAGGGTTTATTGATGTGTTTACCTGGAGTTGCTTAAAACCATGTGCTATTAATGATCAACGGCTCTGATGAAGTGAGAACTGGAGAATTTTAGCCTTTTTCGTTTCCATTTCCATTTTACTTTTCTATTTCCAATGACAAACTGAAATGGGTGTTCATTTATTAAAAATGAAAACATTTTTAAAAAAAATTAAATATATTATATATCGTACACTATATTATATTAGTTATTTTCTATATTTATTTTAAAAAACAGACAAAAAAAAAAGAGATGAAACTCATGACCATAAAGATAATAAAAATATTTTTATTTAGAATTTTTCTCTTCTAATTATATATATATATATTTAAATAAACTAAAAAAAAACACCATTAAGTATCTAATTATTCTATTATCGTCGTAAAATTTATATGAACCCTAACAACTCTGTAATCCATTGTTTATGATGTGGTGGCTCCAACGTGTTCTGGGAAAACAGAATTATTGCCATTATGTTTCAAAGGGAAAATTTGTTAGAAGTCAAATTCTCAAAAGCAACTTGCAAAGCAACTTGCGTGTTTTTTCAATGTTCCTTGGTACGCTGGATTGATATTTTTTTTTATCTGTTGCTTTTGAATCTTGGCTCAGGAATCCCACCTGCTATTATTAAGTATTGCTCTCGAAGTTACCTGTTTTTTTATGCCAGGTTTTATTGTTCATTTTTTCATACGTTATTACATGCAAAATTTTATATTTTTTAAATTTTTATTTGGCGATTTAGTCATAACTTAAGAACAATTAATTTTAACTTTTTATTAAAAGATAGAAGAGTTGAAAATAAAAAAAGAATCAAAATAAAAAAAACATTAAATATAAATAGCAGCTATAAGTTTCATAAAAAAAAAATATTTTAATCCTTAACCTTTTAAAATCATGTAAATTATATAATTCTAGTGTTTTAATATTTTTTTAATTTAATTTTTACATAAAATTTTTTTATTATTATTTTTAGTTACTATTGAGAGAAGAGAGAGAGAGGTTACCGAATCTTAACTGTAAAAACAGAAAAGTATTGTTGACATCGATTTAGGTCATAAAAACAAATAATAATTATATTAAATGATTTAATTTGATGAGAAAATTTTTTATTAAAGTTTTTTTTTAACTTTACAATTCATAAAAAACATATATGAGTTCGGGTTAATTTTAGTTTTTCAAGTGTTTTTTTAGATTTTTTGAGGCCATGAACATATTTGTAACAGTTCATGCAATGTTTTATAGATATTTCAGGTAAAAAGTACAAGTTTTGATTTTCTAATTATCATAGTGGCTAGAATCTAGACAAATTAAATGATGTATTATCTAATTTTAAAAAAAATTAGAGTAGATAACATATTGTCTGTCCTAATTACAAAAAAAAAAGAAAGATATTGTTAATGACTTTCAATTTATTTATTTTTATATATAGTTCTTGATTTATTACATATATTTTTTTATTTAATCTTAGATTTTTAAACTATAGAAATATATTAAAAAAATCTGCATGTATAATCTTTTTATAAAAGATAAAAATATTTAATTTCTTATAAAACATGGTTTATATATCTAGTTATCATGCAAACAATGTCACCTGCTACACATTTGCTCAAGTTTTTTTCTTTCTTTACTTCAATTTTCTCTGGAGAAGAGTGATTTTTAAAGATTTTTAATATGAACAAAACATATCATAAAATAAATGTTGTGATGAAAACCGTTCTAAGAAAAGACGATCGAGGAGCAGCTTCATAATTTTGCTAACGAGCAAGAGATACTGTTAGAAACCAATATAAACATTATTTTCTGCCCATAAAATTAGAATCCGTCATGATGATTATGTGCAAGTTCTTGGAAGAATTAATATTGTTTCAAAGAATATCGAGTAATTTCAAAATGGAATAACAAACATTAAATAGTTTGCACGTTTTCATATTTGCAGAATAATATTTAAGATTTAAGATTAATTTCTTTCAGGAATAATAGCATGGAGGGAGGAAAATGTTATTTTATTTTGGGTGTCGTTGGAAAACAGAGAGATTTGAACATAAACTAGATTAGACCAAAGTCAGCTTTTTAATTAAGCATACAGATTCCCTATTAGAACCACGAGGGTCCATATCCGGTGTTTGCGCCAATAATCACGTTTATTAACTTGATTATTTGCTGGTGCTAGCTTCTAAGATTTGATAGTTTTATCATACTAATTTCATATCTTCTCGTGAAAAATGTCAGGTAGGTGCCCGCGGTGGCAGTCAAACTATGTTTTTTTATTTTTTTTAAATTATTTTTTTATGTTTTTGATTTGTTTTGATATTTAAATGTAAAATATAAATTTTAAAAACTAAATAAAAAATATTTTTTAAAAATAAATTACTACCATAATATCTTAAGATGATGATTGAATAAAAACTATTTTTTTAAAAAAAAAAAATAAGGTGTTCATTAAGAGGTTCTAGATAGATTTTTTTTAATACCGGTATAGATATTAACATTTTTTTATTACTTGTTTTCGCAGGTCAATAATCTAATTTCTTTTTTTTTTCTTGTAGTAATAGTAATAATAATTAATTATGCTCAATAATCTAATTTTTTTTTTTTGTAGTAATAGTAATAATAATTAATTATTATTACTATTACGTGGAAAGGGATAGATTAAACAAGAATTGCGACCTTAAAGAACGTATCCCGAATACTTTTATAGATAAAATGTCTCGATCTCCAGGGGGAGGAGATTGATTTCACATCAACCTTTTGCCACTACTTAGTTGAGAAGCCGAGTGATTGTATATGGGAACCGATTAATTAGTAAAATTATCAAACATTATCTCAACAAATGAACATGTACCATTCAAAAAAAAATAAAAAAATCATGTGTGCTAAAAGAAATGACAATGCATGGACAAAAGCCACCATTTAATTAGAAAAAAAAAGAATTGATAATTAATACTCCCAATTCCCACATTCTACAGTTGTTCTCCATGAACAGAAGAGGTGATTTATTCCTTTCCAATCATACTACAATATATACATGAACTGCCTTCCAGGTTGTGTAAGTTAAAAACAATTAATAAAGCGCAAATCATTGAAGGGGCAACTTATTAAATAGGACCATATATAATTTTGTAATATACTGTCATATATATAATATTCGAGTATATATTTTCTTGCTGACCTTTATGTTTTGGCATGAGCATGAGCCTTTCCTTTCCTCGCCCCTCTCCTCTCTCTCTCTCCTCTCTCTCCTCTCTCGCTATTTGTTTTTGTTTATTGTGTCCGGTGACAGAAAGACATGAATATTGTTTAAGCATGAAGGTTCCGCTCTGGCAGGACTTCCAAGCAAGATGCATAACGAAGTCTTTTGAGTATTTTTTAAGGGAGGAGGCCGAGGCAAGGCAAACGAGCCCCGTGATTCTCAATTAATCACGACTGTGATCAGATGGGCTTAGTCCCATTTGAGCTTGAATATGTGTCCAAAAGGAATAGTTAGTTAGCCAATGATATTTGGACACATAATAATCTCATATACATGGCCTAAGTTGCCCGTGAATTTAGACCTCTTACGGCTCGTGGGCGGATTTTACCCTAAGGAGATGGCTTTGTGCTGCATTTTTGAAAAGGCCACGTCCATAGAAGCATGCATTGCCGGGAGGGGGTCCCTAGCCTCTGTCCTCGTCTCCCTTGTTGCCATGAAGTCATGAACACTGCCCATTTGCGTTTCCTTTACGAGGACCCCTCGTGTCTTTTTCACCAGTGCAACTTGTTTTAAAGTTGATAGAGACCTCTTCTTTCATTTATTTTAGGGTTTTCACATTGAATTATAGTTTCTTCTTAACTCCTTCACCTCTTCACCTTCCTGCTTCAACAACGCACACACGTGCCCAAATAAATAAACATATGACGAAGCACAGAAGCATTCTGAGCATATGAACACTTGTTTGCTCCAAATAAATGAATTTAGAATCGATTATTGGGTGCAAATTATCACAAACTCAAAACATAGTGATAGAGAAGTGTTGCATGAAACCTCGTTTGTTAGTGAAGTTTGCATTGTACTTAATTTTCATTAACTATTCTTTTGCCTTAATTTTGAGTGGGATTAGATAAGTTGTCCCTTCGGTCATAATCAAAGCATGGATTAAAAAGCAAGACTTTCCAATGTTTGGTATAGTTTGGATCTAGACTAAGGTAAGAGTTAAAACTGTAATGCTTTTCTTTTACATAATAATATTTATGATAATAGTTTGAACAATAGTAGAAAATTAAAAAGAAAAAACAACGTAAATACTAAAGAAAAATATTTCATCGTGATTTACCGATGAAACTAGAAACAAAAAATATCATTAATAATTTTCAGACATGAACGGACGGCAACGGAATTTTTTTTTTTTTGAAAGAAACTTGTCGGCAATATTGTTGACATAAATCCCATCAATATTTTTTAAATTAAGGAATTAAAACCGAAGGTCCTCTCCTCCTCATTTGAAGTTATTCCCATGATAAATGCTGGATTGCTATCTTTCTATGATACAATTTTGATCACAAATATGCCATGATTGGGGTTTTGGAATCCTGAGCTTGTTTGGTGGGGATGGAGGAGTGTGTTGGTGTTATGTAAATTGAGTTATCAATGTACAGACATGTTATCTTTTGGAAGTAGATTTCATGTCTTGTTGACCTTCGCATTACTTTCCAAGCCAATGATTATGTAGTTGTTATATTGTCTTTGATTATTAGCGTTGGGTAGCTCCTGTGTTGAGTTGAAAGTAAACTTCAATTAATGGTGTTGTCTTGCTTCCTACTTATGCCTTTTGAGTGTTAAAGTTTTATCTTAATAACGTTCATGGGGATGATCATTTGCCAGAAGATTTGAGTATGTTGTAAGTGGTATTGCTAAGGTTTTTGGTCTCTACTTGGATCCTTTATTAGTTAATTATGCTTGGTAGAAGGCAGATTGTATAAGGTTTTAGGTGGACAAGGATTGTTGTTATAAATCCTAATTGCTTAGATTTCAAAGCTGGAATTATGGTTGTGTCTGGAAATGGAATCTTGATTGAAGATTAAGCTTTGCTTGGTTCTTGTGATGTTACCAATTGATGAAATGTACACTAATTAGTCAAGATGGTTTAATTTTTTGGCATTTTTTTGTTCTTCTATTTTGGTGTTGTCCTTTCTTCTCACCGTTTGATTGTAAAAAACTTAAAACCAGACTTTTGGTTTTCTTATTTTCAAGATAGAGAGATATGTCCTCTTTCTAGAAAATTAGTGGATGCCCAAACTATCATTTAATATATATATAAAATTTAAGGAAACACTTTATCATAAACATATGAACTGGAATTGTAATAAATAATTGACTTTGTGTTGATAGTATATTATAAGTTTTGAATTTTGTTTACTGTATTTTGTTTATAACATGAGAGCAAACTCCTGCAAGAAAATAAGATTTATTGGGCTAAACTAAATATAGCTATGAATTTATTTATTTATTTTCTTTTTTAGACTTTCTGGTTTAGGGTTTTTTTAATTTTTCATCTTCTTCAACATCTTTGATGTGATATATTATGTATATTTATATATTTATATTGTTGATTTGATGGTAGCTTTTGAAGTTTTAATGTGTTATTTATTTATATTTTATTTTAAAAATATTTATTATGTTATTCATATATATTTTGTTATAAAAATCTTTATATATAAAATTATGTCTATTTCATTGTTGTGAATTATTTATATGAATTTACTATTTAAATTTCATACTATAAAAACTTATAGGTTTGCCTGATCTATTTAGTATTGTTTATTATGAAATTTATATAAATTAAATTTTGAAGATGCTTTTTTGTTTTATTGTGATTACGTAATTGTTAGCTAAGAGGTCATATAACACTCAAAAAAAAAAAAATCCAACGGAAAGATAATTATATCAGTGTTTCTATTGGGATTTCTATCAGAAGTTTCATATGGAATTTTTGTAAAACTTATAGAATTTATAGCAACATATAGAATAGAAAACCCAATGAGATATTTCTCAATAGTAGTCTTTCATTTCCTGTTCTGTCAGCATTAATCAAGGCCGACAAGAACTTTATTATTTATTGATAGAAAATTTTGTCGGTAATTTTAAT
Organism: Populus euphratica; assembly: GCF_000495115.2. NCBI lineage: Eukaryota > Viridiplantae > Streptophyta > Magnoliopsida > Malpighiales > Salicaceae > Populus > Populus euphratica. The sequence goes on along the minus strand of NW_011499859.1, from coordinate 2,491,227 downwards.
GTAATGGTTAAAAATTAAGTTATTTTTAAGTGCAATGGTTTTTATTTACTTATAGTTTTTCTAGTATTCAAAGGGCTGCTACTGCCAGTAAAAAACAACACTGATAATTTTATTAAAAAAATGTTTTTTTCTTCTTCTTTTGTTTAGTCTGCATAACCAACCTCTGGTATGTGAGCTATTTTAAACTAATTTTTATATTTCCTTCCTACATCAGAAACGGTCTAATAATATTAATCTTCATAGCTTCTATTTATGTGGAAGGCAATGACTTGCCTTGATGGGTTTGCTAATGGCTACCTTCACCAAACTCTCCCCATGATGAAATTTAAACCTAACACTGGCTCTTGAAAACTCCACAAGTCGTTTGGCATCAACATCATTCCATCAATCCCCCAGAAAAGGAAAATCATTCCATCAAGCAAAATGCAATTAAGTAACGTTTTGGTATCTGTTAAATCAATGGCGATGCCATTAATTAATCCCTCCTTTTCTTTTTTTTACCACGGGTGCGGGAGAAGAATCGAAATACTATATCTTTGAAGTTCATCATTTGAAAACCTGTCTCTAAAATCCGTTTGTCTGAATACAAATTATGTAACTCAGATTATATGGTCACGATGTTACTCGATTTTCTTCTCTGTATGTGTTTCAGAACGGAAGCCATATTCCTTGATTTACTCAAGTCTATAGCAGAAATCCCTTGTTTCACTGTTGGATCCTATTAGTTACGGGCACCCTATTCTCAGGGAGAGGAGAGCTACCGGTTCAACAGTAAAAACTAAAACATCTCCAACTAAAATGAGATGTGGTTGATATACGGACATGGTGCTTTTGTCCAAAGTATGGCAGCTTATTTTGGCAGGGACATTTTGATCTCCCCTTTCTCGGTGTCTTAAAAGAGAGTAGAGACGACACCACTTTATTAACTGGACATGGTCGTTAACTTCAGGACTCATGGGATTAATCGTGGTGCGCGCAAGCTGGCCCGGATACCCAAAAAAAAAAAGTAGAGACGACACCACTTTATTAACTGGGCCAGGCTCCAGCTGCTACTAAATCAACAACAAAATCATAGCCTTAGATATGTAATTCAGGCATGCTGCGAGCTCATTTACTTTTGGGACCAAACAATCTCATTGCTCACTAGTGTTCATACCATTGCGGTCCGTTGAATGAGCAAGTACCTTTTTTTTTAATGATAATGAATGGATACATACTCAATGAATTATTTTTTATTTTTTTATATAACAGATATATTTCTAGACGCGATTTATCAGCAGACTGCTATTTTTAACAGCGAAATCACAAAGGAGAACTGGCCAACTTGAAGTCCCCAATTAATTGCATATTTATATATGAGTCGAGAAATGCAAGTGATATGATTCAAACCGAGATTTTTTTTTTTAATTTTAGTTGATTATCTATCACTCGATTATTAACGTTTAAACTACTAGCATACTTCAGTTTTCTGTGACTGCGTTCATCTCCTGCAGGCGGAGTTCGTATTAGAATAACAATATTTAGCTTGTTTGTGCTGAAAATTTCCAGCTCCTTGTCACTAAATTGGCTTGCATAGGTACATCTATATATGAAACACAAGTTAATTACTATCCCCCACATCAATACTCTTGTAATATATGTCAGCGTATGCAGTGACTGTATCGGTAGGCTTATTTTTAATGCTCTTGCAGGCAATCATAAAGAGGGTCCAGAGATGAAAAGCTCATAATGTGAATTCATCAATCATCAACGTAGCTGCTTGAGTGCAGGATAGAAAAGATAGGTATTTCCGAGCAAAGAGGCTGAGATGAAACATACGACGGAGATCATAGTAAATATCTTTATTAGACTGATGAGGGATAAAACAAAATATAATATAGAAAAATTTGTTTTACTTTAGATATATATTACTATCTTGCAATATTTAGAACAATAAATTGAGATTATTATTTTCAGTTTAGTTTATAATGAGCATTAATTTTTTTTAATTAACTTTAAATGATAATTTCTTCACTCATCAAAATTATGTTGAAAAAATTTATAGTGATTCATTTTTAAAAAGATAATATAATTAAATTATGATTTACCCAATTCTTAAATCATTTATCCAAATATATTTAATAATAAAATAAACAATTAAACCAATCATATATTAAATAAAATATTTACACCAATACAAAGTTAAAATGTAACATGGTGAAAAATGCAAGATAATAACTTCATAACAAATGCATGTTTTTAGCTATCAGTCAATCCTTAACTCTTCATCGTTAAATCTAATTTCTTTAAAAACATGACCAATTTTCGTATCTCTATATTATGTATATATCAATTATTATATTATTTTTCTAATAATAATATTCATTTTATTTCATGATCCTGGAAAATTTAAAAAAAGGACCTATTTTATTTTATAATAAAATCACTCTTTGGTTAATTAGAAAATTAAAAAAATGTTTATTTTGTTTTTATAATAAAATCACTCTTTGGTTAATTATTTTGAGCGATTTATTTTTCCATATTAATTTAATAAAATGAAAAAAACCAAACTATTAATACAATTATATTTTGAAAAGGAATTTTTAAAAATTAAAATACTGATACATATATATATATATATACGAAAATAGTAAAATAAAAAAGATTGAAACTATGAAATATTAAAAGCATATTTGTGGAACAAACTTGGTTCTGTCTTTGTCTCTCTCGTCTCTCATTTATAGATGGACAAAAAATTGGCTAAAATTGTCCTTGTAATTGAGAAAAAAAAAACTTTTGTTTTCTCTGTTTTTACAATTAAACATTTTTTTTTTAATTTTAAGTATCCATGTCTTTTTATTTCCGATATAATAATCAAAAGTGTACATCCCATGGTCGCCATTTTTATGGGCTCCACTTAATATTCTTTGTCAGTGGAATACGAGTAATGGACCAGAGCCTTAAACCAATTAAAAATGATCTGAAAACTCCATGAAGGCCATCCAACTAAACAGAGCACCGGCGATAAGAGAAAGCAGGGCCGAAGTAGTTCAGATAAGCTATAACAGGGCGAAACCCAACAAAGAAAAAAGCCTACTAGGGTCTAACAGTCTCATTGCAACAAGGCTCAGTGGACCGAAGAACACCCATCCAGTATCCGAGAGGTATTCGGCGAGGCTTGCTTAAAAATAGAGTTTTGCTTCCCGTGATCAAATGAAAATAGCACTGTCTGGCTCTGTGATTTATCTATATTTTATATTTTGATCACCATGTGAGTTAATTGTTGATAATTGAATTGGATTTTATTACAGGAACAAAATGAAATTGTTAATGAGAACAGTGAAATAATCAAGACTCATTGATTGAGAAACATAAAAGAATATCCTTTTTTTTTTTTACAACTATATATGAATAATATCCTCCCTTTCTATTATTTCATGCTCGATCCTAGTTATCTTAATTTCACTGGTAAATTTGGTAATATTCTAGTATTCGAAATGCTCTAACATTCCTAGTCATACCTCACGATCGAATACCATAGAGTTATGACAAATATTTTTACAACATCCAATAGCAATATAAACGTGACATGGAGCTAGCAAGAATTTATTTGCGCCCCAATTGCTTCTTGTTCAAATTCTCCCAATATCCATTTTCCCATTTCTCCACCTGCCTCGCTGTAGAATACCATAGAGTTATGACTAATATTTTTACATCATCTAATAGCAATATAAACGTGACATAGAACTAGCACGAATTTATTGCGCCCCTATTGCTTCTTGTTCAAACTCTCCCAATATCTATTTTCCCATTTCTCCACCTGCCTCGCTGCATTCAATTGCTTCCTGTAAAAGGCTCCTAGGACGAGGGGTTTGTAAGGAGGAGGCATGGTGCATGGACTTGTAGTAGAAGGACCCTTTACCAATGATTCCATCATGAATTCTCTCTCGAACCCATCAGCAGAGCAGGCCATAATTTCCGAGCACAATTCAGCAGCTCCTTCGGGCACTTGTGGCATAAATCTCAGAAGCTTGGCATACTCATTTAGGAGATGAAACATGTAGTCATATACGTAGTCCATTTTTAACCCTTCTTGAATGAAATCACTTGCTGCTTTCCCAATTGCTTGTGCCTTTCAAGTCCAACATGTATCATTATATATAGCTCCAGTAGTTTAAGAAGGAAATCGTGATGCACGGAGTTGTTGATATGTGCCAACCTAATTAGAGATTAGGGTTTACCTTTTGTTGGTGTTTATTGCCCCAATCTACAGCAAATTTAATGGACTTGCATTTATCATCTTCACGAATAGGCCAATAGTGCTCCCCAGGTTTCAGACTTCTCGTGAAGAAATCGTAGTAATGTGGTTTTACAAGCAACGTAACAGAATCACAAGCTAGAATGTATTTCTCACTTACAGACCATGCATATCCTTCGATATAGATCTTGTACCTATATATTTCACAAAAAAGTGAACGTTCAACGATTAAATAAAATTAATCGCATCATTTCCAGATCATGAAATATATTATAACCTGTGTGTGCATTGGTTTGCCACGTTTGATTGCTTGAATTCTTGCTGGGATTCAAGGATCCAGTCCTGCGAAGGGTGTTGAAATGTTCATTAATACCTGGATCATGGAATGTCTAAGGTTTAAATGCTGGAGACAAGAAATGATATATTTATCTTCGATGTCTGTGATGAAGATATATACAGAGTATTTGCGCAAGAAAGGCTTTTCTTGAATATTGAAGCCCGATATATACGTCATTAGAAACTAGACGGTGAGAATAGTATCTGGGACAATTCTTAGGAACAGAGTATTACTACAGAAGGACTAAATACCTGGATGAACAGGCGAGCATTCCAGTCTTGTTGGTCGGAGACATTACAAGTAAGGAGGTCCTTCCTGGTTTCAGCAACAAAGGGGTTTCCCTTCCAGTAGGCATACGGTTCTCTATCTATCCATCTGCTCCTATTGTTTCCTTCTTTTAGGTCTATCAGCAATTTATCCCATGGCTTTATATTAATCTCAGCCCTACAAGAATTTCACACACACACACAAACCCTTTTTCATAAGCAGTTTACAGAAGCTGATTTTTCATTTTATTTTTTAAAGAATGGACATTTTAGCTGTAAAATATGGTTACTCTACTTGACGACTTCAATCAGCTATTTCAAGGAGGACGACGCGTCGTTGTTATATTTTAAGACAATAAATAAATCTTGTGTAAACTATATTTTTGCACTTATAAATTCACAAATACTCTACTTCGGGCCCATAGTTTAAAGTTTCCCAGACCACTTTAGTTTTAAGAGAATCTCAATTTTACCCCTTACTCTTACGTAACTGATAGAAAGGGCACATTTGCTCATACTTCTATTTTGTTTTTCTTGTTTCTCACCCGTTTTTCCCCTTCGAAGCCCCAAATGTTATAATCTCTAGCAGAAAGACTCAAGAACATAAAAAAACACTCATGATCCGAAAAATAAAATATATTTCATGATTTGGGTAAAATTGAAACCATTTTCATACGTTTGTGAAGATTATCACTCGAGATTCATGGGGACATGATGAGATAATATAAAAAGCTAGAGAAGGAAAAAAAAATAGTGTATTTAGCAAGAGGGGTTATCATCAATTCCTCATGCTTGGAGGTCCAGATCAGAGAATTCCATTGCACTGTAATATATTCTGTGCAGGCCTAGCTAACCTTCTCGCAGATATATTCATCAAATTAGTGAATTCCATTTAGGTTGACCATTCCGATTTACTGGTCTTAATTATTGCAAGAGCCGCCATAACCGACTCATTCCTATTAATGCCTAGAATATTCTCATAGAAAACAAATAAAAATCAACAGAAGAACTAAAGGCACAAGGATAAGATGTCAGAAAATGTACCATCCCCAGAAGGACCAATCAGGGAACACAATGTCCTCGGTCCACTTGTCGCCACAGTACCGAAACAACGGTGGCGGGCCTGTCTTGTTCGGTCCACGATAATCACTTGATTGGATGACTGGCCGATCATCACAGTCGAACATCAGCTCCAAGTCTAGGATCTTACCCGGATACCTCCTCAGGAGTTGCAAAATGCCCCATATAGTGAATGCGTCTCTTGTTTGTATAGACTTTTTGTACTTCTCAAGGTATGCTTTGCCCTTGACAATTATTAGACGGAAATGTGCTGTTGTTTTGGCTCTCTCCAACATGTCTCTGCTGATTCCTGTCGCATTCCAAGGACTTAAATCTTCGTGAATCCATCGAAAGTAGTTTGGACATCCTGGTTTAGATGATGTGTCTTCTTGATCTTTTGTTTTGGATGTTTTCGGATAGTTTGTAGGACAGGTTTGTGTTTGGTTTGTGATGGTGCAGTTTAGGGGGAATTCGGGTTTTCTAGTGATGATCAGGGTTTGGTGTGTTTGAGAGATTATTACATTTGTTAGATTTTGATCAGAAAACTTAGACTGCAAAAAAATGTTAATAAATAAAAGAATTCAGATAATCGAAAACTTAAACTAAATATAACGAAGTGAACTGCAGGGCTGAAAGGTATCATTGAGGTTTTGGAACTTACAGCATCGATCCATAAAGAGTATATGATGACGGCAATGAAGAGGACTAGTAAGAAGAGGAGAGTCCTAATAGTGGCTAGCCCCTTCTTCATTTGGGGCCTTAATCCAAACTTGAATCTCAGAGACTTGTCAACAACTCCCGATCCATGGAACTTGACTGTCCCTTTTCTGATCTAAGAACTTTCGAGCTTTCTTCTAGCTTGGTGGAATGGAGACATGAGCAGTCCAGTGCCTTGAGTGAGAATCAAGTTTCTATGCAAGTACCTTTCTGTTTGTGTTTTCCTCAATGGACCTGTTGAAAAAGTTCGGAAGCTTCTACTGTTCCACTCCCCCTGTTAGTTCATACACCTCTGATCAAGATTCAAGAATCTTCTCTAACTAGTAAGTAATTAACTGCTGAATTATTTTATTTTTATTTTTTTGAGATAAAAAATAATATGTGGGAGGTGGAATACCTGGGTATTAACAAGGTTCAGTTGAGCTAAGAGCCCAGGAGAAAGTAGTAGAGGGCGGGGTTTTCAGACAGGATTCCAAGATCTCTATTTTAGAAGATAAAAAGTGTAGGTCAGAATAAATGGCATCTTTAGGGACGGCTTGACTTACAGTTGACTGCCAAATTAGCATTCAGCGATGCGAAGTACTAGCGAAAAGTGTTCTAATCCAAAGCAAGTTAGCATTCAGTGACGCCGTAAATATCTTAAAAAAATCTATACAAACTCATATTTTTAGATTATAAGAGAGATTACAGCTCATCTCTCCTGTGATGATCTCTCTCTAAACTTCAAATCTAACACACAAGTTTAATAAAAATTTTAAAAACATTTAAGCGAGTATTCTATTACAAGTTTAATAAAAATTTAAAAAACATTTAAGCGATTAGAATACTCATACTATCCATCACATATACAAACACTATATTTACTTAAGCTATGGAGTGTTTTGTTAGCCGGAAAACACCTCCAATTTTTTTTCTTAACATTTTTTCCTTCCACATTATTTAGTATTTTTTTTTGTAGAAAATAAACAAAAAAACTAGTTAATTTATATATGAAACCCAACACAACAATTATGTTTAAGACTACGCTCAACAATATGCCAATGATTATGCCTAGGCTACTCTCTATATGATTATGCTGGTAATTATACCCATATGGCTACGTTAAAGACTATACATTGCAACACTCGCGACGATGCCCATGACTATATCTATAGATACACCTATAACTATGTCCACGGCTATACTCTACAACTATGCCAGAAGATCAGATCTATAAATAGTTTTTATAGCAGCTTGTATATGCCGAAAGGTAACATTATTATAAATATTTTCTTTTACACTCTTGCTAGGTCATGTCTTTCAAATATATTTACTTGCAAGACTTGGAAGCTTCTGATGATACATGAAAAAACTATAATGTTTTATACAATGTACAACTCTTTATAAATATCTTAGATATTTTTTAAGATATTTATCTTAAGAAAGTTCATATAAGCTCATCTTCCTAGACTTTAAGTCTAATATAAGACTTAAACAAGTTTTAATGAACATTTAAATCAAGAGAATACTCATTTTTCCTATCACTTGTACATACATTATATCAATTTAAGCTTCAAAGTGTTTTTCTTAGAGGTGTTATCGAGCCCCCCAAATCCTTTGTGTCTAGTTTTATTAGTCCATAAAAAGCGCTTTAAATCTTTCTATTGATAAATTTTTTCATCCTCATCAACAAGTTGACCCATTAAACCCTTGATTCAATTCATGGGTTTCACTAGAGTTTAATAACTTTTTTTTTTAGAAACTTATTTTTAAAAGAAAATTATTTTTATTTTATTATATGATAAGAAAATAGATATTTTCAAAACTATGCATCAATACAATGCCGGGAAATTTGTTTGAGACCAGGACAACTTCATAGAAAACAAACAAAAATAAAATTATAAAACATAATTTTTTATCAACCCAATATTAAAGAATAAAATTAAAAATATAAAAAAAAATAAATGGATAAAAAAAAAATTATTCAAGTAAATAGTACTTTTGTGAGTAGGTGAACTATGAATCTACCTACTCTTTAAGTTTTTGTTATAGTTAATAGTATAGTTTTGAAACCCGACTCAGCCTGACGAGTTGACCCAGAACCTGGCCGACCCGAGGCTGGAAACAGGTCGGGTTGAAGAAAAATAGGAAAAGTCATGACCTGGTGTGACCAGGTAGGTTTACTCGGTAACCTAGTTGACCTGACAAAATTCGGTTGTAACCCATTGATTTTTTTTTACTAAAATGATGTCATTTTGAATTTTTTTTAAAATTAGAATTGACTTGGTGTCCTGGTCAAAACCTAGTAACCCGGTCAAAATCTAGAACCCAGGCCTTGGACCGAGCTGGGTTTAAAAACTATGGTTAATAGACCATGACCCATGCTACACTACACATTGAATTATTATTTTTTTCTCTATATGTAAAAAAAAAGTTTATTTTTTACTAAAGTCTTTTTTAGGAAAAAAATGATATAATTATGAATTCAAAATTTGGTACATTAAACAACATATTTTTTAAATACCAAGACAATGACATACGAGATGATATATTTTTATTCTTTTTTATAGAAATTGAGATGGTGACAAACTAAATTGATCTAATCCAACTCAGGTCACGAGATCGCAATAACTCAATAGAAAACAAATAAAAAAATTACAAAGCGCAATTTTTAAATAACTTAATATTGAGGGATGAAATTGAAAAAAAAATTCAATTTAAAAAAAATAAAAAAGAAGAACAATGATTTTTTGAATTCAAACCAAAAGCCCCTGTTAACTAGCATCACACGTGAAAATACACTATAATATAGCAAATTAGATGACATAAAAAAAGGGTAGAATTGGACATTAAAGATTATACAAGCGCCACTAAAGCGCGATGGCCCCTCTAACATATTGTCATGTGTTATGCTTACTCTAACAACTTTTTTTCATTTTTTTCATTTTGTGTTCAAATCAATTATTGTATTGATAAGTTTTGAATTTATCCTTAAAGTGTTAATTATTTTAAATTGAAGAAATTGTGTCTCTGTCTTTTATGTTTTCATGTCTTTTATTTTGGTACATTATGTTTTCGTTTCTTTTATTTTGGTACAGTAATTAAACATTATTTTATGATTAATCATTAACAACAATAAAAAATTTAGATGGGGTATTTTCTAAGAACTTCAACAAATAAATATTTTAAATTAGTTTTATTCATGTATAATTTTAATATTTATTTAATTTTCATGCTATGAATTATTTTATTTTTTTTGTATCTTTTGTAAGTTGATACGTTTGCTTTATTATTATGCTCATTTTTTATAATGATTAGAAACTAAACAAATACATCCACTTATTTCATTATTTAATCGTTTTGTGATTATTTCACAACACTATGATCGAGTCCACGGCTCGATGAAATAAGCAGAAGCCGCCGGAATATAGAGGGTGGTTACAGCTTTGATTGCTCGTCCATTGAGTGTTTGAGAAGCTAATCCTCCAATAATGTCGCTTTGATTGCAAAGAGTGGCAGGAGCGAGAAAAATGAAATGAATATAAAATTAGGAACAAATGATAATTACTTGAGTTTTATAGTTACATGAGACAAAATTAGGAAAAGAAGATTTTCAAGACCCCTGGAGTTATAATAAAAATCACAATTGCTATCACGGATCACAAGCAGTATATAATAATCAAAATTATAGAAAATAAAGGGTGAATAGTTAAGCTTAGTTGGATGTCAATCATCCCAGCACTATTTATTTATTTATTTATATGAGATATTCGGACCAGCTTGCGCGCACTACAACTAAAATGATCTTGTTATATAATCTTGAAGCCATTAGAAACCCAAAATGGCATTGATGTAACTTGCCATGTGACCTTTGTCTTGTCATAGGTCAGATGATATATATTATATTTTATTAGCTTAAATTTTAGTTATTATTGTGATGGTTGAAAAATTAATATAATTTTTTTTCTTAAAAAATCTAATTTTAAAATTTTTTTAATAGAAAAACACCTTGTTAAGATCTTTGGAACATCACAGGTAAATCCATTAACTAAAAATATCCAAAAGAGTCCTAAAATTCAAAATCAAATAAGGTTAGATTTATTTTTTTTATTTTAGATATGTTTTTTCATGCAACATTGATGCTTTAAATAACTATCATCAAACCCCTTTTATCTTATAAAACTTGTGGACAACAAAAAAATCCATTTTGATTGTCGAAAATGGCTTGAACGATAACTTCTTCTTTCATCACTAGAATCTGATACCTTTCTATATTCTCTCTCTAACTAGAGATTAAAAAATAATACAAATAAATTTTTGTATTAAAATTATTTTTTTAATTTAAAGGGACTTAAATTGTATACTTTGTATTAATTTAAAAGTGTGGGTAAAGTGTATTTTTTATGAAATCCTTGGCACACAATCATGTTTGATGTTTTTTTCATTTTAGTTCATCTTTTCTCAATTTCATCCTTGTCTAATAAATAAATAAAAAAATAATCTTCAGTTAGAATTAAATCACCTAAAATTAAATTTTGAGAACTAAAGTAAATTATTGAAAAAAACATAGTATGTCCAATGTATTTTATGAGTGTGTGAACAATATCATATGCAATTAAAAATAAACTTTAAGAATTAAAATAAATTATTAAAAAATACATAGTAGGTCCAATGTGTTTTATGTGCGTGAACAATGCCATTTGCAGTTAAACACTTATATTAGGGGTGAACAAAAAAATAAAACAACTAATTAAATTGAGAAAACTAGAAAAAAATAACTAAAAAAATTAAACTATGAAAAAAAATTTATTAAACCAATTAGAATTTTGAAAAAACTAACCGGTTCATTTTGATTTTGGTTTTATAAGCCTGAAACCAAAAACACAAACCGAACCATAAAAACCGAGCTAAATTAAAAAAATTGAGCCAATTAGTTTTTGTTCTAATAATCAAAATCGAACCAAACTGAAACCGGTCAGTTTGAACTGGTTTTTATTTAATTTTATTTTTTAATTTAAATTTAATTATTATTTTTTTTTTTATAAAAACCAACCCACAGTAAAAATATGTAGTGAGTCACACCCCTTTTACTTCTTTTTTTAATAACATAATAATATATTTTGTTCCTTGGACATTTGGACCATATCAATACATCTTTTAAGCAGAAAAGCTTGTCCTCAAATGGAAAAAAAAGGCACTAATAAAAAATATTATCAATATTATATAAGAAAGAAAGCAAATGCATGAGAAAGTGTAATCCTCTTCATTCTCTATTGACTATAGATGAGAAAAGAATCGAGTAAGAAAAGCAAGAAAAAGGCCTTTCCTTGCAATAGTGGCCAGCAGCATGAACATAGTGGTCATCATGATCTAAGCCAAGGCAAGGGCAACTTGCTTTAAAATGTATTCATTTCTCAAAACCCCAACCCCACGTTGTTTTGAGTCTCTTAATTTTCCTGTAGCTCTTCAACTTTTCATATTCATAGTTTCCGGATAAATGGCACAGGTACAGTTAATCCCATGAGCTGTTGTTTCTGCTGTCTTCTCTGGCTATAACAACCAAGAATATAAAAACAGCACATAATGATTTTCGTGTTTGATATATTTGTAGTATGATTTTGTTTTTCTTTTAGAAGGTGGTTCTACAGATGATGACCATGAATGATGAAAAGACAAAGCAGAAAGCTATCGAGGCTGTTGCTAATATTTACGGTAAGGAATTAATGGACATTACGGCCTCACCCCTTCCATTTATTTTAGATGTATCTCTTTCCTCGGTCACTTCGTCCAATACATCTTTCCCATTGAATTAGTTTGCCGGAACGCAGTGCTAGCTATATAACTTAGAATTAATGTCTTGCTTGTCATGATTTTCAAATTGTTTGAATTACGAGTCAATGACAGTATCAGGTATGAGTTTTGTAGTACCGCAACCAGTTTGTGCTAACTTCTCGTATTCAAACTAGGAATGAAAACTTGAAAGTCGATCATTACCGTGTACATGCTCATAAATTTCAGGGGTTGACTCAATTGCCGCTGATTTGAAGGAGCAGAGGTTGACCGTCATTGGAGAAATGGATACAGTTGCAATTGCGAAGAAGCTAAAGAAAATAGGAAAAATAGATATAATCTCAGTTGGCCCATCCGAACAGGAGAAGAAAGATGATAAGAAATGATTCTAAGTAATTGTCGGCTGGCTTACCTTATAATTACCTATTTTGTATAGATATTCATATTTTGCAATGGTATTCTAAGCAGTAGTTATATGTAGTCATTCGGACATTGAAGAAGGTCTTGCAGCTCTTTTCATTGGAGTGTGCTGGTGATTAAGAGTGATTAAATAATGGCGGTGCAATTATCGTTGTCCTCTTCGAAAGAGATGAAAACGATTAAATTAATGGTCTTTGTCATTGTCAGTTGCCTAGTAACAACCCAACACCAGGGGTTCGTTCTCACCATCTTCAACCTATGAAAAGGCATGTTTCAGATGGAAACAGATGATGAGCGCGTAGCCCTTGCAATGCGACTACCCAGTAGAAAATTACTAATGAGTAGATTATTTGCTGATACATAGTAGCTTATGCAATTGTGGAAGATCTTTATTGATTTCCATCAAGTGATTTGAGCTAGCATTTTCAAGTAATGGGTCCATGGCGTGTCAGATTCATTTGTAATCCACTGCACTATGATACTGTATGGCTCGTTTATTTCTTATCATGTCCAAAGTGATCCAACCTTTTTTTAAATATAATTAAAGTTATTTATTAAAGTGGTTTTTATTTAAAAATATATTAAAATAATATTTTTTATTTTTAAAAATTAATTTTGATATGAACACATTAAAATAATCTAAAAATATTAAAATAATATTAATTTAAAGAAAAAAAAATTAATTTTTTAAAATATTTTTAAAACAAGATAACAAATAAAATTTTAGATTGTTTTTCATGATATAATATGCCGTGTGCCAAGGCTTAAACCATTTTCACTTTATATGGAATGTCAAAGCCTCTATTTTTCGGCTTTTTATAGGGGCTCAGCCTCCATTTACACCTGTTTTTGTCTAAATTTTTGACAAATAAATAACATAATAACACCAGGCAGAGGGGTTATTAAATTTTATCTTTTAATAATATTTATTTTTTTGACTCACTTAATAAAACAAAAGACAAAAAGAGAAGAGAATATAATAGTTATTACCCATAAAAAACAACAAAAATATCTTCACCTAAAACTAGAACTTTTAATAATATATTTTTATTTCTTTAAAATAGATCTAAAAAGAAACTAAAATGATATTACTAGTTTCTTTTTCTTTTTAAAAAATATAAGTTTGAAAATCTTAATTGTGATGGAAAAAAATCTCCATCTTTTTTATTTTTGTAAAATTACCAATAATTTTACTTCTTACAATTGGAATACCATTAAATTCTATCAATTGTTTTTGACAAATAAGGTTTTTCTTTTAATTTTTCATCAAAAGACTTGGCAGATAAGAAATTTATAATTGAAGTTGAACTATAAATTTAATTGTAGTACCCTAACAAATAAAGTTATGCAGGTTAAGGAAAAATTAAAGATGATGATGCATATTTATTTTATAAAAAATAAAGATATCTTTACTTGAACATGAGAATTACTCTTTTATATATATATATAACACTATGGAAGAGAGAATGAAAAATTGATAGTGTGGTTTCCTAGAGGGTAATCTACAAAATTGAACTTTCTCCTGGAAAGAGAATTGAAAATATATTCTTACTAGTTTCGAATAGACCTTTTCGTCCCCTATATTTTTTTAAAATGACCACCTTGTTTTTTTTTTTTTCTTAAAACGTTTTTTATTTTATTTCATAGGCTGTTTGTTATGGGGTGGTTGTAGAATTTATTACCCAATTCCATAATCTAGGTGACCACTTTTAATCTGGGTTTCAAGTAGACCCACTTTGTATGATGTTTGTTTATTGGGTTTGGGCCCGTTTTATTTGTGTAGTCTACCTTTGCTTCTGTCAAAGCTTTAGAAATCACAGCCCATGTTGCCCTGCTCTTCTTTTAAAATATATTTGACAAAGATGTTTGGATTGCTACAATCAAATTATTAATTTTCTTTTAGGTAGAAAAAATGATGACCTTGGGGATAATTTAGTTTTTCTCAATTATTCGTTCGTCATTATAAAATTGTTTGGGAGTATCACAGTTTTTTTTTTTTAATTTTTCTACACAATTAAGTTACACTTTTACGTTAGACTTTTATTCTTAAAGTCAACAAAATTTAGAGTTGAGTTGATGATCAATGGTGTTCTTATCTTTTAACAAGCTTTAAAATTGTTAAAAATATTTATTTACTCTTAAGGTGAAAAACCTAGAGTTGTTGAACAAGATTTTTTTTTGTTTTTTCTTTTATTAGGTTATAGTTGAAATATGTCTGTCCTTAGAAAAGAACACAAAATTAAAATATTTATTTATGGGTTTTTTTTCTTTCACATGGGTTACGGGTTTGTTTTTTTTATTAGGTTATAGTTGAAATATATCTGTCCTTAGAAAAGAACAAAAAAATAAAATATTTATTTATGGGTTTTTTTTTCTTTCACATGGGTTACGGGTTTAATTAAAAACGGTGAGAGATATTATATATATATATATATATATATATATATTATTCAACATTATTATTTTTTATAAAAAAATAATTTTATGATTATTTTTAATTTTTTTTCTAGTGGTTTATCATGTCTTTTTTGGATAGAGATTTGTTTTTAAGAAAATTGTTTTGTATTTAATTTTTGAAGAATTTTATATAGATAAGCTTTATTTTATAAAAAAATAATTATTTTAAAATAATATTTCTAATATACGGGGCTTGCATAATATTTGTTTATCTTTTCTTTTATTCACTAAATTCCATATGTGTTTTTATTTCTATTATCTTTATTGATTATAATAAACAAATTAAACAGATACAAACGAGTAAATATCTTATTTTACAAAATCAAATATCTTTATCTACATTTATCTTTTAAATTTTCTAGTTTGTTTTTGAGTTATTATTAACAAATTTTATTTATTTATTTTTATAGATGATTATCAATTTATTTAATTAGATATTTGGATAAAAATTTTGATTCACTCTTTGAATATTTTATGTAAAAAATATATCGAAATAGCTTAATACATGTTTTCTTTTAAAGAATATTTATAATCCGTGATAGAGCACAAATCAAATAACTATGTATGTGTTTGGTGATATACAACTATTTTTCATATTTTATTATTATTATTATTATTATTAAATCTAAAATGTATTGGGGATTTACTATATACAATGCAATCCTCTCACAAAATACTGTGGATACACTATTGTTTATATAAAATTGTTTATATCAAACTAGTAAACTGATCAAATGACTGTGATCTATATATTCTAAACCCTAAATAATTAAATTAACTAAACTAAAAACTAAAATTGATAAGAACACATATTGAGTTGAGTTGTTGAATATCAGAAAGTCTTTTATTACACAAATAAAAAATAAAAATGATACGGCCTATTAATCTCCTAGACAAGTAACTTTGGGTTCTTAGCCTGCTCTTCACGCACGTAGCATCCACTAGTCCAGTACCTCCCTTTTTCCTGGTGTTTTTTTGAGTTTTCACCAAGCCTTCCTTCTTTAATGCATTTTGCTTTTACTATAATCTATTCTTTCCGTTAGCTGAGAGCATTTTGACTTACATATGCTTCCCCTCATATATATATATAACGTTCTTGCCTTAGAATCGATAAGATATTTTTATTAAGTTTCTGAACATTAAACCTAAATTTCAAGAGTCAACTGTTTGAACATAACTTATTAAAAAAGAAATAATGATTAGAACTTGCTTCTATTTGGCTATTTTTAGAAATCATTTCAACCAAATCGGTGAAGAATATATTTCCATTCTTATATATTTTTATTACTTCGGTGCGTCCACACGTGTGTGAGCTTGGTCAAATGTACGTATATGCATGTAATCCTCCATAAAATTATTAATTTGATGCAGGATGAAAACATTGGCGTACGTGTAGAAAACGCAATCTAACTAACCCCACTTATTCATTGCGGGATTGGATCAATCAAGAACAATAAGAGACCATAAAAGAGAATATTAAGAAACAATGAACTGTAAGATGTTGATCTATTCAACGTATATACACGTACGTGTGCACTAAGTGAGTGGAGCTGCCGATTTGGAATCTTAATCCACATATAAAAGTTATTATACTGATCTTATTTTTAATTTTTTACACATCACATGCAAGTGCTTCATTGGCAACAATTAAAGAGCAATAGAACATTAATGGTTTATATACATGTCTGCGTGCGGCCGCTATTTTGTTCCCTTTCTTGATCCGTAACGACTCAGGCATGAGCAGTGTTATTTTATAATGAAAATAGTACAAGGATTAAGGATACAGGGAAACCTCCAACATGGGCTGACGAATTGCCTCTCATATTTTTAAAACCAGGCCTGGCATGGGCTATCCAGAAACCGGTTGATCAGGACTGGTATCCAGTGAGATTGAAAGGGGAAAAAAAAACTGAGGTGACTTGGAGAGTTGATCAGATAATCCAACAAAATCTAATTGAAATTATATTGTTTTGATTATTTAGAAAAATTAACCAAGTAACCTAATGACCCATCAAAACCTCAAACTCAGGTCTTGGGCATGATTGGCTACGAAATCAGGTTTTAAAACTATGATAATAATGAGTTAATTAGTTTTAATATGTGTCAAAATAAATAATTTGTTGAATTAGTTTTAACTTTAATTGATATTTTTTTTTTTTATAAATGATTATTAATAATACATAACACATTCATGCTAGTATATAACTATTTTGTCACTCAAGTTTAGTTGTTGATACGAATTTGAAATGTAACAAAGAGACTATTTTTTTTTTTAGTAAATAAATGATGTAAATTCATAACACACAAAATTGGCGATAATATATTAATTAAGTTGACCCAATTAAAACCTAATATGATTAAAAAATTAAAACCATAAAATCAATGATGGTTAAACTCCATTTATTATGAAAAAAAACTAAGAAAAATAAGCGGGTTGCAGAAACTCATTGATAATATTAGTAAACTTAGGCCAATAACCTAGTCTTGAAAACTCTCAAATTACTTATTTATGCTAATATTTAAATTAAATAATGTGGGAATTACTTTGATATAAGCTAATTGAATTGGCTAGTTCAAAGCCAAGTGAGACAAGTTAGAAACATATGGGTTGCCTTAAAAAAGATGATATTTTTATGTTGTTTTAATATTAAAACTATAATATATTGGATCACATATAGTCATCCGAGATGAACATTAAATGTGTGACCTGGATCATGAACATGACCGTAATACGCTAACTCAGTCGAGTAACTATCTCTTTCCTTTCCATTCCCCTATTCTATCCCTACTTGAGCTTTATTTGAGCTTGGATTGGATGAGAATTGATATTAAATTGAAGACTTAATAGAGAATATAAGGTTAATTTGAAAGAAAAGACTTAGCTGGAGTGGGATGAGATTTGAGCCCAAAATGAAGAGGTATTATTGAATTAGGGATTTAATTGAATGCAAGTTATGCCTAACTAAAGAGTTGTTGGCAAATTAAGAATTAAATTGAATGAGTTATATGAGATTTGGGACTTAATTGAAGAGTTATTACCCAATTGGAGTGGCATATGTGATTTTCTAATACCTCCAAAGACAATCTTGTTTGATATCCTGAAACTTTTTTCGCATTCCCATTTTTTATAGATGGTTCGTGTGGTATAGAGTATGTTTAAAAGTACTAAAGTCATTATTTATCTGGGTTATTAAATTTCAATATAATAATATTTTTTTTTGCAGTACTAAAGTCATTTATCTCAAATAAATACAAACAAAAAACATATAAAGAATGAAGTTTAGATTTTGATATATTTTAATTGAACTTGTTTTTATTTTTTTTTTAGTTTTATTATGTTTCCTTTAATTATTAATTGATTATTAAAAAAAAAAAGTAAAAAAGGAATGAAGCCGGCACGTGACGTCGGGCACAGGAAAACACTATTTTCTTTTCTTCTCGTTATCACTTACCAGTTATTGACCGAAGAATGGGTTCTGCTGGCTGCTGCCAACACCTTGTAGGGTCCCGCCTCATGGAGTGTATCCATCCAGATGTTAATTAACATCAAAATTCTTTTCAAAGTAAAAATCAACACATTTTTTTTATTTTTTAGGATTAATATCAAAATTCTTCATCAAAAATAAAAAATTGTTAAAATATTCTATTTTTAGAGATTAACATAAAATGATTTTTTTAAAAAACCGAGAAAATCTTTTATTTCTAGGAATTAATATCAAAACTTTTATTTTATTTATTCAAATCTAAAATTTATGGATATTTTATTTTATGATTAACATTATAATTTTTAATTAAAAATCTTAAATTGACAAAATCTTATATTTTTAGTGATTAACATTAAATTTCTTGATGAATCTTTGACTTCCTTTTAAAAAAGAATAATATAAAAATAAATCACAAAGATAAGTGTAAGAATAATTTAGGTAATTAATAGCATGTTAAAAAAAATTTATGAGAAAATATATAGTAAAAATAATTTTTTTATTTGAAAGGATACAATAAAGATATTAATTTTTTTAAATATAATTAATCCAGTACTTGAATCTCTAAAATAAATATATATTTTAAATTTTTTAATTTTATTTAATTATCAAGTGGTGACTCAATTAATTTTATTTTAGAAAGTCTCATATGATACTAACATACCTCATGAAGCTAATCAATAAATCATTTAACCT
This sequence comes from Populus euphratica, assembly GCF_000495115.2. Taxonomy (NCBI): domain Eukaryota; kingdom Viridiplantae; phylum Streptophyta; class Magnoliopsida; order Malpighiales; family Salicaceae; genus Populus; species Populus euphratica. Next base: position 2,471,787 of record NW_011499859.1, on the reverse strand, counting down.
ACAAGGTGCCTACAAACTTGAAGTGTTCCACCTGAAAACTTAAGTCGTCACGATGATCATTCTAGAGAAGAGGTTGTCTTCTTTTACTGCACTTGTGACACAAGTTTCAAGTCTAGAGATGGAGTCGCTTCTTCATATCTCGAGCCACCAATTAACGGGTCAACTTCTTAACTTGTCTTTGCATATCCTTAACCATCAATTCATGAATATTTCTCTCTTAAAACAAAACGGTCTCATCTAAAAATACCCCCCTTCGCCACGACCATGTTATGCTTAACCACCTCCGTAATTCTAAGAGTGCAACAAAAACCACAAGAAAGTTTAGTTCTAATACCATCTCACGTTGTTGAGAACAAAAGATAATTAGGATTGACAGGCAAACTAGGAAGGGTTGAACTAAAATTGGGCTTAGTAGAAATCCTAAATGTCATACATATATACATAAGAGAACAATCTCTCTATTAAAATTGTCAAAATATTAAAGTTTACGAAAAGGTTATCACGAATCTTTGTATAGAAAAAACTAGGAAACAAATATATGGAAAAAAAAAGGAATTCTTTTCAAGTAGAAAAACTAGAAATGTTTTTTCTAAATTAAATAAAAGAAATTAAAATAACTAGGAAAAATACTTATTTTTCTAAAAACCTTTTGCACCAATCTTTCACTTGATATTTGTTTTTTTTCCAGAGAAGATATCTGAAGATAAATTAAGTGGTAATATGTATAAGAATTTTATCGCTGTAAGAAGACCCATGAAAGGACCGAAAAAATAAAAGGAGAAATAATAACTGAAAATACCATATAAAGCACGTAGTAAAAATATTAGATATGAAATTCGCGGGAACAAAACAAAGAAGAAGAAAAAGCTCTGAACAGCGACGGTGGCCAGAACAAAGGAGACCCGGAGGCACTTGATGTTAGGTTATACTTTAGAGCGTGTTTTAATTATGTCTTGTTGTGATGGTTAAGTTGGTGACATGTCATCCACGTGTATTACATTCAAAAAAGTGAATTCTACATCATCAAACTCTTGTTAATTTCTAAAATTGTAAAAGCGGAATGATATTTGACTTTAAACAATGGCCGACGGCCAAGGAAAAACTTGAAATTCTAGGAAGGAAAGGGTATCCGTAGGGAGCTGATGTTGCATTTTTGGCATAACCCAATTAAATAATAATAACTTTAACAGAGCCACGCCAACTTCATTGGAACATAAATTACCCCTAACACATTACTCTCCATTTTCAAGACCAAGTTTCTTTCCTTACTTTAATGGCTAAAGTGTTTCCTCACAGTCAGAGATCTGTGTTAGACCCTTTCGTGTCTTCAGAAAGAGAAACATTCACTATATGGATGAAATCACTTGTGTGCCAAGCTAATGGCTGCACCGTCTTTGATTCCAGTGGAGACATTGTTTATCGCATCGACAACTATGATAAGAAGTGCAGCAGTAAGGTCTATCTCATGGATCTTCAAGGCAGAGTTCTTGTTACAATACGAAGAAAGGTATTACGATCTCCAGTGAACTTGTTATAATTATCGGTTTGATGCAATTTTCTAATCATTTTAATGGATGGGGATTTTCTTTTTTCTTTTTGGATCGGTATCCATGCAGAGGTTACAGATTGTAGGGTGCTGGTATGGTTATAGATGGAATCCTGATGCCAACGAGGGGAAGCCATGGTTTCAAGTGAAAACATATGGCAGACTTATCTGTATGGGAAGCTTTGCCTGTCAAGTTACTGTAGGATTTGACAAGTATTGGGTGGTGAAATTGGGCAGCAAACAGGCATTTAGAATCGTGAACATTGATAGAGAGGTTATTGCAGAGGTAATTAGTATACCGTTTCTTCATATTGATTTTATGTTTTCCTTATTGCAAGCGCAGGTTTAAGGTTTAAATTCTTCAGATTGCTGGTTTAATGCAGGTGAAGCAAAAACGATTATCTTCAGGAATCTCACTGGGGGATGATGTGCTAACTTTGGTTGTGGAGCCTCACATAGATCATTCCCTGATAATGGCAATTGTGACTGTCTATGGGTTGATCAATGATAAACTGTAGGATATTACTGTCTTTTGCTTTTGATGCACAGTGAGACAGCAGTGATATTCATAGGCTTCAAAGACCAGAAGCCACTGCATATCTTGGCCATTGTAGAGGCAGCGAGAGGAGAGAAGTCTACTAGGATAGGGTATGAAAGTGTATAGTCCCGAAGTTTCCTCGTCGTTGTTATTTTTTTTATTTTATTTTTTAATTTTTGTAGAAAATGTTGCTATATATTATTTGAGCTTAATTAATCTGTTCTCTCTGTTCAATTGTTTGTCTTTTGCTAACAAAAATATCTTTCAAAAGAGGGCTGATATAGGTGCACACGCAAATATTCATCAATAGTTAAGATCTTCGAGGCAGAATATTCAATGTGTGAGGTAAGTTCTTTCGTGAAAGCAACTAAATAATTCTGTGAATTGATTCAAGTTTTTTTTAATAAAAAATATCATAAATATATTCTGTTACAAATAACGTTGACTTGAATAAAAAATTTATAGAATTGAATTAAATTTTTGTTTTAATCAATATTTAAGATTTGATTCTACTTTACATTATCTCTCTTTTAAAAGAAAATGTGATTTTAAGTCATATATTTGTTAAATATACTTCTAAATTAATTCATTTTAATTTGTCATGAGTCGTCTATGAAAATTATTTTTTGTTTTATGATAAGAAGTCAACGATACAACTTAGCTCACACATCAAACAGGCGCTCTAGCTAATTCTCTGCACAGCCTTCGACATCCTAATTTTGCGACAAGGTTTGATATTTACAGGCGTAGCGGTGCTACCCAGCTAGCTACATATAGCCAACCTCTACAAAAGAAGCTTGCATAGTGGCATAGTGCCAACCACGTTTTCATAAAACAAATTGAGACTAACGGGACACATGCGAGATGCAAACCAAAGTTGAAAAACTAGACTATATGCCACTGAAATCGCTGCTTGGAATCCATCTAGATAAAGGCACTTCATTTGATGATCTCCGCGAGGACATCATCAGCATTATTATGGAGAAATATATCGTTACCAAATAATAAAGGGATTACTCCATACGCTGGCCAACCTTGATAATTGAGGTTTCATTCCAAGAAAGCTGCATGCGTACGCATCTCTCTTTGAATACATGCATTTAGACAATGTCAAGAGCATCATATCCACTGACCAATGTTGCATGAAATTATTATTACCTTGTATATCATGAGAGACTTTGACTTGCAATATTTGTATTTAAGTTCTTCTAAATTTTTATTCCCTGCATTGGACACCAAAAACATTGAGAATACAGGGTTGCATGTTCTCTTGTAATCATAAGGCATTCATGGCTAGCAATTGCAATTATATAATGATGAAGTCCACATAGAAATTAGATTTTTCACGGCCAAGACGTGCAAGTTGGGTTTCCAGTTTGGACTTCAGTATTTCTAAAAGAATAAATCCTTGTAGAACAAATGATTCTCCAATATTTAATTAGTTGACAGGAGAAAAATAATACGAAAGAAAAATGAGTTTCGCTATTTAATAAGTGATTTAAGATATTTATAGGTTTTGATCATGTCAGCTTATCATAAACGTAAAAAATAACATAATAATTGATTGATAAAAATATTAATATTTTTATATGTTGTAGTATTGATATTATTATCGATGAAGAGCCTGATAAATGTTAAAATTAATTGGTAAAAAAGTTAATATTCATCATTACATTACATTGTAGTGTCTGATATTAATATTATATATATGGACATTCTGTGTGTGCCCGTATTCTTACTTCTCAAAAAAACACCCCAAAATATATCCAAAAAACAAAAAAACAAAATGAGGAGCGGCTGGTTTGAGTTGGGTCCAAATAATGTGGGTGTTTCCTTTGAGACCACGACTCAAATGGTAACAAAGTTTGTTGTCATTTGGGCCATATTATCAAACTACAGTAATTTTTATTTTAAAAAAACTATTTTGATTCGTGTAATATATATATATATATATATAAAGAAAAAAAACAGAGAAATGTGAGATTCCGCTTCTAAAAGTCAAAATTGTGTTGTTCTATATAGACTATAGTAGTAACGTACAAAATTGTTTTTTTTTTGTTATAAGAGCTATTTTTCCAAAAGGTTCTGCCCAATAATCAAACTTGTCATACAGATCAGCACAATAGAAAATTATCTCCCAATACAATATTTCGTGCGGAAAAATCCCCATCCATGATTAAAAGTAGCAGACGCTAATTTCACAACAAAATACATTTTGATGATGATTAAGAGATTTGCTAGCTTGCTGTATGAATAATCAAAACCATGGATTGGAATAATCAAAATCCACATGGCACAAAACTGTGGATTGATCAAAATACTTATGGCACAAAACTATGGGACAATAACACGTACAAATTAATTAAACGCATAACATAAATACTAGTTGTGTGAATAATCAAAATTAAAAGAAAATACAATCGACCGATCTGTGCATCAATTGAAATATCAGATTGGCCATAGGGTTCCGACTAATTATTTGAACTATCATATAGATTAATATACTTTATTCCCTAGAACAAGAAAGAAATATTTGAATATATCTCTCCATGACATCAATTCCCAATACAAAACAATGAGGATAAAAGAAAGAAAAATCTTGAAGCAATTGGAGAAGGTTTCTCTTTCAACTCCCCTGATAAATATATATTGATGGGAAAAAAAGAAAAAAAAAGAACATTTTAAACAAGTTAATAAAAGCTTCTCTTCATTTTGTTGTTGTAGCTCTTTAATTAAATGCAAGAAGCGAGATGAGAATAGCAATAGTTATTATAAGAGATAAATAGAGAATGCACCATCCATGACGGAAGAAATTAATTAAGCTGCGAACAATAATTCTACAAGCTATAAATGCACCGTATTCTCCCCCACAGGCACCCTCCATGCATGTGCTACAATGTAGCATTTGCCCATGTCCTAAACGTTATCAGTACGGATCAAATGTATGAAAAAAACTAGTCGATAACATCCCTCCTTGGTCTTGTTATAATTTAGGTTTCCCTCTCTATAAATATTTTTGGTATCGTGGAACATGCATTCTCAAAAACTATATACTGTGTTCTGCCCCTGGATTTAAGGTATGGTATTGTTATCATTTTGTTGATTTCTGTTCTTTTATATTGTCGCCAATACATACACATGTAACATGAAGCACTTGTTTACATTTGATTTCTGGTCTCCGGTCTGCAAAAATATTTTCAACGACCAAATCAAACCAACTACAAGCAAAGCATGTTTGTTTCTTTACATTTCATACTTTCTTTAAACACCATTCGGTTTTTAATGAACACTAGCGCTTTGTCATCAGAACAATTTTAAATGTTGTCCATCAGATTCCATGAAAAAGACAGCAGCTCCGGCGCTTTCTTTTCTATTACCTGATCCAGAAAACCAAGTGTTTTTGCTTGCCAACTTCTAGAGAGAAGATGGCATATTATAAAGTTGGTAGTCCTCGAGAGGATGCCCTCTAGTAGTCTGAGTTTGGAATCCAAATTTGTTTCTCCCTGATCTTGAAGTCTCTTGGGAAGAGAGGTTTATATCGTTTTCAAGATTGACTCGAATGAGCCGTGATCTGATATTATTCGACCAGCAATTAAAAAACCATCGATTTAATTACCAAAGAATGGCTATCTTCTTCCTTTGTACACGTAGACAATAAATGGACTTGATGAAACTAGTCTAGGAAAGAGCTACCTACTCTATCCATCTATATTTGCACCGGTACAAAGAGATTAGCAGTTGGATTTGATTAATTAAACCATGAAACAGTCATGGTTTAAGAAAAAAATAAAGGATGGCTTTGGCTTAGGTTGATGCAGCAAGTTGCTGTTTCTCATGTCATTCAGAATCATCCAGATAGTGAAAAGAAAATAACCCCATTTCAAATCCATGGAAGTCTACCACAAACCAGTGCTGCCAAGTGAAGAAGACAAGGAATGAACTTTCGTCATAGATGAGAACCCTCGTGTTATAATACGCAAACACATCGAAGAGTAAGGACCTATGCATACCATCTATAAACGTGTGAGATTGAAATAAATTATATATAACCATATCCATAAGCGTGTCCTTATCTTCTCTTTTAATGGCTTCACTATACATACCCACATTACAACACGCATAAATGTTATCAAGTCTCATTCTCACATCAAGCATCTTCAAAAATCCACGCTAACTCTTCATCCACTAGCTAACCAAGCTTGATTCAAATGGCCAAGGTTCATGCTTTATCACAAGTTGATTCTTCTTCTTGCTCTACCTCTACTAATTCTTATATCTCTTCAAAGCCGGAAACATTCACTATATGGATGAAATCACTTGTGATGCAAACAAATGGGTGCACTGTTTATAATGAAAATGGTGAGGTTGTTTATCGAGTAGATAATTATGAAAAGAAGGGAAGCAATAAAGTTTATCTCATGGATCTCAAGGGCAGTGTTCTCTTCACTATACTTAGAAGGGTATGTTCGTGATTTCGAATTGTGATCAGTCTGATCATTGAAAGACCGCCCTTTTGTCACAAGATTTAATGTTTTTATCTTTAATTTATGCAGAAACTATTCTTCTTCAGACAGTGGAGGGGTTATAAAAGTGATGGCTTAAAGTTAAGAAATCAAGAGCCTTATTTCCTAGCTAAAAATACAGAAATATTCCAAGGCAATTTATCTTGTCGAATTACTGTTCGATCCAGCGAAGCTCCTGATCAGAGATGCCACTACAAGTTAGAATCCTTGGCTGGAAAATTAGCATTCAAGATTACAAACAGCAATGGTGAAATTGTTGCAGAGGTATCCTTCTGATTCTTCCAGAAAAATAACTGATGATTTGGGACCCGGCTATATATTATATAGTTCGGTCTCTTTATACCTTATGTCATGAGAAATATTAACATTTAGTTTGTGTGTTTGGTGCTTGGGCAGGCCAGGAGAAAGCAATCAACCTCAGGAGTATTCTTAGGAGATGATGTACTGACCTTGGTGGTGGAGCCTCATGTTGACCACTCTTTTGTCATCGGACTTGTGACTGTGTACGGTTTGATGCATCATAAACTGTGAATATTCTTCAAAATAATCACAAGATGCATGTAGATCAGGAGATTTTTATATAAATCGATTTCAGTTAAGAGGATTTTTGTTTTTCGTTTTTTTTCTTTTTTACCTATTCAATCCATGAGAACTTTAGCTAATGTAATGGGGGTTTCTTTCAGATTTTTCATTAATTCAAGTCCTTTTGTAAAGTAAGACAAATTAATTAGACCCATAAATTATCTAACTATTTGTCACTTAATATTCCATGTTAAGTGTTTCTTACCACTACAAGCAATGCCTAGAATTCATTACCTTGCTTAATTCAAATTAAGTTGCATTAAAACTTTTTCTCAATGTTGAATCTTGATTAGAGAAATTGTCACAATGCTGCTAAGGGTTGTTTGGAATTACATTGCAAACATTGTTTTATTAAAATTAAAAAAAAATATTTAAAATTATTTTTATATTTTTAGATTGTTTTGATATACTGATATAAATAATAATTTATAAAAAATATATATTATTTTAATATATTTTTAAATGAAAAATATTATAAAAAATAATATTATTATATTCTCAAATATTCTGAAATCTAGGATGCATAATCTTTCTATGGCTTGAGGTTTATAATTAGATGGAGAAGATAGAAGCAAATATAGTTACTTTTAGATAATTCATATTTTTGGTAATATTGGAGTTAGCTAATTTAGTGTTTGTAAATAAGAAAAATAAAAAACCAGGTAATTGATTGTTCAACTCAAAATCCTCATTGTTGACTATGTTTTGCACAAAATGTCTATACTGGATACAGATCTAGATGTTGGTTTTATGGGTGACAATAAAACAATGTATACCCAATGAAAATATTTTTTATTTAGTTTTTAAAAAATATTATAAAATGAGTTACATTTAATCAATTAATTTAATTTAATTAAAAAATAAAATAAATATTTTTTAAAACAACAATAAATAAAGAGATGCGATATAACCTGGTTATTTTTAAAATCAATGAAAATCTTATCAAAACAATAAAAAAAATTAATGAATCCTAAATTTTAATTAAATAAATATTAAAACATAAAATTAAAAAAATTAAAATCATTCTTTATATTATTTTGATAGAATGATAGTTTCAAGAAGTCAAACTCAAAGCTATTAAATCTAGTTCGGTCAGTCATTAGATCTAAATATTTAAAATTATATTTTATATATTTTATATATTTAAAATAAAAATTATTAGTAATCTGCTATTAATCACATAAAAAAAATATGCTAAGATAGTTTAGACGACAATATAATTATTGGATATGTTTCTTTGGTAAGGATCAAACAACTAGTTCCTGTGATGATTCGTACCTATCCTGACTCAACTCCCCACATGAAGCCTTGGACGGCAACTGTGTGTTCATATATTTCCAGCAACTGAAAAGGACAGAATTCTTGTTATTATGCCACGGCTAGTTTATTTATAAAATATGAGATGTCATGGAGGCGTGCTGGTACGGATTTATAAAATAAATATATTTAATAATATTATAATTATAAATTAATACTAGATAAATAATATAAACTAAAACTAAAAATATGATGGAATATTCCATGATAAAAAAAATATGTTAGTGATAAAAAAAACTTAGAGATTGAATAAAATAATTTGTAGTCATCCATAGTATTTTGTGAAGAAAAATACAATATTTTCACCATATAATTTATCTTTTTTGTTAATAAAAAATAAAAAAATTACAAAGCTAATTTTTTTACCAACTTAATATTGAAAAATCAAAAAAAATAATTTTAGAAGGAAAAAAACCTATAAGAAAAAACATTGTTTTAATTAACAATGTTTTGTAAGGAAAACTACAGTGTTTTTTCCAATACAATCGACAAAGATAATTTTAGAAAGAATAATAAAAAAACCATTTAGAGAAATACTGTAATAATCTACAGTGTTTTGTGAGGAAAACAACAACATTTTCCCCATATGATTTAGTTTTATTGTAATTATAATTTTTAACCAACTCAATATTAAAATAAAAATTAATAAAAATAATTTTAAAAAAATTCATTAAAAAAATATGTAGGAAAACATTGTAACAATCTATAGTGTTTCTTTTTTAAAAAAGTACGAAATTAAATTCTCAATAAGCTTAATATTAAAAAAATAAAATTGAAAAGGATAATTTTTTTAAAAATAAAATAAAAAAACAAAAAAATAATAAAAAAACCGTGATGAAAACACTATAGAAATTTGCAATGTTTTGTGATAAAAGTTACAGTACTCCCCCACATAATTTAACATTATTTGTGATAACTTATAATTATAATTCTCAACTAGGTTAATATTAAAAAAATAAAATTAAAAAAAGATAATTTTAAAAAAAATCATAAGAAAAAAAACTATATGGAAAGATACTGTAGCAATCCATAATGTTTTGTGAGGAAAGTTACAATGTTTTCCCCACGTGATTAAACTTTACTATAAAGTTAAATTTTAAACAACTCAATATTAAAAAAATAAAATCAACAAAGAAATTTTTTTAAAAAAATATTACAAAAAAAAGAAAATACAAAAGAAACTGGAAAAAAACCATGTAAGGAAAAACTGTATCAAATTATCAATCCATAGTACTTTGTGAGGAAAGTTACAGTTTTTTCCCCACATGATTTAGTCTTACTTTTATTTATTTGTAATTATAATTTTTAACCAGCTTAGTATTAAAAAAATTAACAAAAATAATTTAAAAAAAACTATGTGGAAAAAAATTACTATAGCAATTTACAGTAATTTGCGAGAAAAGTTACAATGCTTCACTCACATATTGTAATTATAATTCTTAACTAGCTCAATATTAAAAAATAAAATTAAAAAAGATAATTTTAGAAAAAATCATAAAAAAATCAAATGGAGAAACATAGTAGCAATCAATAATATTATAAAGAAAAAAGTTATAAAACTAAATTCTCAATCAATTCAATATTAAAAAAATAAAATCAACAAATAAAATTTTGAAAAATAAAAAATATAATAGAAAAATCATGGAGGAAAACACAATAGTAATTTATAGTATGTTAAATAAAAAAAATTATAAAATGAAAATTTTAATTAGTTTAATATTAAAAAAATAAAATTAATAGATAATTTTAGAAAAAAAACAAAAAGAAAAAAGAAAAAGGGAAAAAAAGTAAGAAAACAAAATAGTGACAAAATAAAAAAGAGAAAAGAGAAAGAAAAGGTGAAAAAAAAACAAAAAGTAAAAAAAAAAAACATTTGATTACTGATGTAATTTACGGTCACAACCTTTAGCTTGTTAGTTAATTAATATATATATTGAAGGTATACTTAAAGACCATAAAGTGGATATGATTGGATACTCGGCTGAAACTTTGTCATACCTGTGGTCCTTTGGGCCAGAATTCAGCACCATCGTTAAAAATATGCCCAAAACCTAATCCAGTAATTGTAGGGCCAGATACCTAACTAGGAACTAATATCTCGTTAATCACTTCAAAACAGGCATTCC